>NC_057924.1:46947763-47153635 GCF_018873765.1 Telopea speciosissima
CTCTAACATTGAAACCTTCTTTTAATTCTCACTCAAAAGGCTCAAAACCAACTCGAGAAAGGTCTTCGCAGGAAAGGTTCACGAAATGGCAAGAGTGAGCAGATCGGTTTCGCAGACAATGGATAGAAGTTGCACCAGCCCTCTACATAGCTCCCCGTCGAAGTCATCTAATTCTCTTAGGAGGCTAGAGACAATCACCGAGGAGGATGTGCCAAATGAGTTCCGAAGTCGAAGAAGATTCACAATAGCTTTAATGTCTTTTCTTTTCATTTCTCTCTTTGCTTTCACATACAGAGAACCACTTCTAGTGTCGAAAATTTACATTGAGGATGGCTAAAGATGAAGAGCCACCCTATTAAAGAAAGTAGATTTTGTTAATTAAAATATTAAGAGTGGAAAATAGCAAATCTCTTCTTTGTTAATCGCTTTTCTTTTCTATTGGCATCATTCAATAGAGAGAGGTGGAACAATTAATAAATAGATGTAAACGTAGCGCAGCCTACGCCCAGGCACATGGGTAGCCTGTGTAGGTTGGCAGGGTGGTCATTGCGCCCACCCTCATGTGCCTAGACATAGGCTGAATTTTTATCACTTGTGGTTCTCCTGCTTGGTACGGTTCCCTAGTGCCTCTAATTAAAGGGGGTGGACCCCATCCGGGCAATGTGTTCGGTCAGGGAGTGGAATGGTCATTTCAGCCCCCCTATGAGAGGAACCGCACAACCGTACCAATCAGCCAACCTCGGGGATAAAGGTCCGGCAGCTACGAGAACAAGAACAAGGCCCCATAAACTAATGGGAAAAGGCTGGGTATGGCAAAGACCCTTTGTGTATATCTCTCTTTCCTCCCTTTGAGAGATAAAAGAGTCATTTCAAAGGAAGGAAGAGAGAGATAGACACTTAGGGTGCTACACAGTATATCACTAGTATTGACCAATTTACAAAAACTCGTTATATCTTGGTCGAGATTTCAAGAATTTCGAGTATATCAAACGTATTGAAAACCAACAAAACCACAACCGCAGTTGCACTCAATCCAAAGCTTAGGAATATGGAGAGCTTGAGCTAGCACTAAACCATGAACCAAAGCCCTCAAACTCAGCCAAAGAATTTGTAGAGACCCCGAGGTAGGATCTCGGAACAAGAGAACCTTGGCATTGGGTAATCTCCTCGAGCAACCCCTCCACGGGCGCTTCCCAAGAAAAACAACCATCTATATTAAGTTTGAACCAGCCATACTGGGGGAGGGGCACCAAAAATTTCAAACATGGGATTTAAGGTCTACCCTGGGGAGCAAGAATATTCAGCTTTCTAGAGCAAAGCAGATCAGCAACTGAAGAAACCTGACCTTGAAACTTGGGGCCACAAATCGAAGTTCAGCTCAACACTAAACAAAAATCTGACCGAGCTTCTCGCAACACCATTAAACCTTCTAGCATTCCTTTCAAGCCAAATAGAACAAGGGGATCAAGATAAAACCCGTTGTCCATGACCCTTGAGACCTAAAATTCTAGACTTTTATGACTACTACTGCCCAAAAAGCTGGAAATTCCAGACTTTGTGACATCTGCCTCCATGTTGACGAGGTCCAGCCTGGATGCACTGAGAGGAGCCGGTACCACGGTAAAGAAAGAATATCTTAACGAATTCCTTGTTGTCTATCTAGATGGAATTTGTAGAATAATGAAGGGCACAAATTGAGTATAATTAATAGATCTGTTTGTTGTTTAAAAGAAGAAGATGAAGGACCGTATAGTGCTTGATGGTCCTTTAAATTTTTTTTTGTTTTTCTAGATAATATGCTTTATTTGTGTGAAATTAGAAAAGCAAACATGATCATATGAACCACTAACGGATCAGGAGTTTACAACGACGAAAGAATGTGCAATTATTTCACTAAAAGAAAAAATGTGAATTATGTTGGAGTACCATAGTCATGTATGAATGCACAATATACAAGAGGGTATGATTGAATTAGCCTATCAATTTCGTATATGGTCAGGTGGATCAGACCATGTAGTATCGGTCTCGATTGGCGGATTCATCTTAATCAAATTGGTATTGGCTTATGTTGAGGCCAATCCTGACTTCTGACCAATCTAATACCAACCACCAGTACAACCTAAGGATACAAAAAAGGTAATAAAACTGATTTTCATTAAAAAGCCAGGACAATTCCATCCAATTTGACCCGATTGAGGGCCATTCATATTTGAGATCGATCAAGATAAATCAAGACCAGATCCCAAATCATTATC
Organism: Telopea speciosissima; assembly: GCF_018873765.1. Taxonomy (NCBI): domain Eukaryota; kingdom Viridiplantae; phylum Streptophyta; class Magnoliopsida; order Proteales; family Proteaceae; genus Telopea; species Telopea speciosissima. Next base: position 46,950,019 of record NC_057924.1, read on the forward strand.
ACCTCCACCTCATCGCCCAATTCCTCCAATCCCTCACATAGAGTGGAAATAAATCACCCACGGCATCTAATCGGGAGGGGATAAAAATTTCACGATCCTACTTTTTTGTATTTTTGATACAGTGTAATCCCACAAGAATTTTTATCCTCTCAATTACACCGCCCGCACTTCAACCTCGCACATCTACTAGAAGGAGGTGGACCATGTAAAGGATTCCACCCCGGCAACGAGTCGGGGTGGGGGCAGATAGTCATTTTCACCTCTGTTGGATGTACTTGAGGTCAAGTATAAACAGTGTAATCAGTAAGGATAAAAGATCCCACACTCGACACACCCGATGTGGGACAATCCCCTACTTAGCTTATCTTTAAAAGTAAAAATATTAAATCCGCCTTATTATACTAGATCTTTCCAGCCTCTTTCTTTAGAAAAAGTGGGTGTTTTCCCGCTATTTCCTTTTAGAATAATTGAAGAAGTTTCTTCCTGACTTCTTCGTCATTGATTAGAATCCTCAATCAAAACCTCCCCTGCATCGATAAGGGTCCAAGCGACCCTTACCTTATCCTTTACAAAACCTATTAATTTAAACTCATTTTCCATCTTGTGTCTCCGTTCAATTTAGTCTACACCACCCATATAAAGGCAATTCACAAGAATACATTTCTCAGAAGTCCATATCTCTAATCCTCCTTTATCTTGAAAACCAATTCTCACTCAAAGGTTCAAAACCAACTCAGATCCAAAGAAAGATCTTTCCTGATCTTTGCAGGAAAAGGGCACTCTCAGCTACTCATCATCTTCATAGTTAACAGAAATGGCAAGTAGAGAACAGATCCGTTTCGCAGCCATGGATGGAAGAAGATGTACCAGCCCCTACATCTCTCCCCACCAGAAATCATCTAATTCTCCAAGAAGGTTAGAGACGATCACCGAAGAGGACAATCGAATGGGTTCCAAGGTCGAAGAAGATTCATGATAGCTTCTTTTCTTTGCTTTCATGTACAGAGCACCAGTTTTGGTGTATAAGAAAGTGGATTTTGTAAATTAAAGTTTTAAGAGTGGAAATAGCAAAAATATGTTTTTCTGTAAATCTATTTCATTTCTATTGGCATCAGTCGGGAAAGAGTAGGAACAAGTTTGGTCTTTTGGTGGATTTTCAAACTAAGTTTGGTCTTTTCAAGGGGCATTTGATTATGAACCTGAGATGTGGCAGCTGAAATCCAATCACAAAAAAGATCACATGTTGCTCCAGATCTCCATGGTTTCTTTTGCGTTGTAATTTCGCTTGTAAACGGATCGGATTCGGCTCAGTCCAGGGGAGATGTGATCAGATGTATCGAGATCACATATTCTCTGATCGAATACATGATTCGAACTCTTCCTCGTATTCTAGAACCTATTGAATCTTCAAAAACACTAAAAATCATTATTTATATAATTTTTATTATTAAGTATTAATTTTTTTCGCACAAATTTTTATTGGATTAGTCAAATTTTTCCCGAAAATCTCCTAAACGAATACAAGTGTCCCTAACGGATACGGATGCGAATCGAATTCAATTTTCGATTATCCATTTACATCCCTAGTTGTAATCTTCAATTCATATCCTTAAGCCTTTTCAAGTAGTCATCTCTTTACTTGATAGAATATCTTTAAGAATTTTTAGGTTGACACTTCACAAATAGGAAACGATGGTGCAAGTAATTGTTTGAAAGCTCTTACAATAAAAATAATTTTCAACTCGTTTATGTTTGATCTCTCAATATTCTGACATATAATTTCCTCCAAGCAATTTGGTGGGTCCGTATTATCCGAAACCTTTTTCTCAGTCATCAAGCTACCTTTCGCACCACCTTCTCGCAGTGCGTAACACTTCCAAGGTCTTCCTTGCTTCTTCGAGCTTCTCTTGGATCTCATCATCTGTCAACTTAGGGGTCAGGGTGTATATTTTGGAAACACAGGGTCACAGTGCTTGTATTTATGGCAAACCTCAAGGGGTCACCGTATAATTTTCCCTTTGAAAAATGTGAGGATTTAGAGTACCATGTTTACTTTAAAAACTCTCTTCCATCATTTTACTATCACTTGGTTTCATTACTAGTAAAACATTTCCTTTCACTCTGTTATATGGTGGTCGCAAACAATGACAATGCAAGTACGGAATAGAATGATTTCTTACTTATATCTTAGATTATTGAGGGCGTACATAACATGGTACTAGATTTTTTGGAGCAAGATAATATCACAAATGGATAGTCTTACTAGAGGAATTAGGAGTAGAGATCAATGAGGGAATAGAAGCTCACCAATATGGACTCATTTGAGATATTGGATGCTTTTATTTTGTCAAGTGGATCTACCTTGGAAGTGAAGTTTCTCTAATGAATGTCGATAAGTTGCCTTCCAGAAGGATTGTCCAAGTAAACCTGAAAACATATTGTGGTAAGCCCACTTATTTTCTACATAATTTCTCCTTTTTTTTTTGGATATTGATAAATTCATGGCCCGAATCATCTCGATCAGCTAATATTAATATCGATACAGATCAGTCAAACCGGACCACTTTTCCCCACAAAATATGAATACCGCAGTTTTTTTTTTGGACCAATTACCCTCCCTTATACTAATATCACAACTATGATTATATCAATATCAATATCGTATTAATACCAGGTACCGATGATATTGATACGTATTCTCTAGAACTGATTTGATATGAACCGAGGGTGAACTAACTGGATAGCATAAGTGGACACATCTTAAAAAAAAAATGAGCGGGTGGTAGCAGCGCGACGGTGATTTTCGTTAAACGCACCACTAAACGTGACGGGAAAATCTAAGCCGTTTAATTTTTACTTTTTAATCTAATCGTTGAATAAAAAAAGCCTTCAACCTGCTCACCGTGACAGCAAGTTTCTTCTTTCTCCCCTCTCTACAGCAGGTCTCGCCGCCGCCGTCGTCTTTGGAAAGAGGGAGAGGGGGAGCAGGGCTTCCATCTTCTACCTCCAATCCAATCGTTGGTTTTATCAGTGGGCTGTACTTGTCGGCGAACGCATCTCTTCAGCCTCAAGAAACAGCTTTTAAACGAGACCTCCTCCTCCAAATCAAATTTCATCATCAGGATTGAGGAGGAGGAATCAACAAGAAAAAAAAAAAGAAGCTGCGAGAGAGAAAATTTCTGGTCTGTTCTAGCAACGGAAAGCAGAAGTCAAGAAGAATAAGATTTAGGTCTACTGAGGATCCTAGATTCTATCAGAGTAGTCCATCTTCCAGATTGGGGTTTTACTCTCTTTTCTGAGTTCTGTCTGTCTTGCGCAATCCAAAGACTCAAAGAATGAGTGATCGTCGTTCTGTAATTGTACACATAGGAGAGAGAACAGAAGCGGAGTGGAGAGTAGCGAAGCTAAAGAGGAGAATGTCGAAGAAGAAACCTTTCAATGGGTCCACCATGGACGCTGAAAGACTTTCTTGGCTTTGGTCCCATCCCTTCTGATCTTCCCCCTACCTTCTGCTCCTGGAGTTTATGTTCTGCAATAGATTTTTGGGGTCATAATCATGTTCCTTCGGTTCCCATAATCCTGTTTCTATTTAAACCTCTTCAAAAAATGGAATCTCTTCTCTCTAAACCTCTAAAAACTTCCATGATCAAAGCAGATTAAAGAAAGACAGAAAAAAAAGAAAAAAAAAAAAACCAAAACCTAAAACGAACCAAATAACAAAAGAAAAACTCTCATTTCTGCTCCATGCTCTGATCAAAGCTTCAAATGTCACTCGGTTGTTATGCTTGGTGATGCTAAGGCCTGTAATCAGTGGAGAATCGAGTCATCACCCCTTCGCCTGTAATCTTGAGCTGATTGTCAGCGAGATGGAGGCGTCGGAGAATTGTCGGAGAGATGGTCTGTGGTATTGTGAGAGAGGAGCGAGAATAGAACCCTACTTGGGTAGAAAGTCGGTTTGCCAATTATTTAATCGACGGTTGAGATTTAAGTTTAGTTATTCAACGGATGAGATTAAAAGTGTTGCGTTTAAGGGATTATACACATCGAGCTTCGACTTTTCTCCAAATAAAATATAAAGGGTGCAGCCTACATCCAGATGCGCTCTCGGACAGGGAAGGCCTGCACTCAATAAAAGAAATCCTTTAAGCATATCTGAGGGGAAAAAATGACCTATATACGGTATCTTGTTTACAGCCATTCTTCATTCACCCATTGACCCATTTTCGTCAAGTCTATCCAAGACTTATTCAATATTGGGCCACTAGTGTTATTTGTTGAGTCTACGTGTGTAGCGGGAATGTGAATAATGTCTATGTGGAACTGTACATTACAAAGTCAAAATGTGAATAAACATGGGTTTCTAGAAATAAAATGTTTTTCAAAAAAATTTAAAAAATGAGTCACAATTATAGGAACTATTTAAAATGACTCCCCATTTTGTCTCTACAACAAGACATCAAAGGTTTTTTGTTTTTAGTGATGTCATCACATGTGCACTAACCCCTTTGTGAAGAGCGAGTGTCTGGTAATGTAGACACAAAGAAAGTGGAGAATGTAAGCATAATCATTTGTCTATGGTTGTGTATGATTGTGTTTTCCCTTTGCCTATGTTTGTCTATTTGCATAGGACTGTGTTTTTTTTCCACCCCATTTCATCAATATGTTGTATAGGACTGTTTTCCTCTGTACATTTCAAAAAAATAAAAAACCATTTTGTATAGGATAGTGTTTTCCTATTGCATTTCAATGCGTTGTACAAGACTATTTTTCCTCTGTACATTTAAAAAACAAAGGAAAATATCATCCTCCATAAGTTTACCAATATCAATCCAGTACCCAAGTTTCGAAAAATGATCCTCCCCTCCCATTTTATAAGATTCCATCAACCTTAATTTAACCGTTAAAAAACTCCATTAAGTGATGATGTGGCATGTACAAAATTATAAAACCCCCAAAATACTTTAGTATAAGTATATTCCAATTTTACCCTCCCGTACTTTCCTTTTGCTACTTTCTCTTTGTCTTCTTCTCGGCCAGCTCCACCATCATCATCACTTCTTCTTCCTAAAAAGTAAACAGTACATTATTGACGGGTTTGCTGCAGTGTGGCATTTGTGTACAGCAAGTCTGCAATCCTTTGCCTCTTTTCCATATCTCTTCTCTCTCTCTCGCTCTCTCCCCCTACTTCTTCCTTCCTGTTCTAAAATAAAACCTCACTTGTAGTTTCAATTACTTTCCATTAATTTTCTCTTTTTGTTTTTTTGCATCTGTTCTAAGTCTCCGATGTGCTCATGTGCTGAATTACTGACCTCTCTTTCAAGATCAACTTTAGTGCCTGAAATTTGATCCCAATATCAGAATCCCCAAATTGGTTTCTTTCTAAAATATTCAACACCTTCTTTTTGTTTTTTGTTTTATTGTTTTCATCTCCTCTGACTGGAGCACTTACGAATTGGCTGTGATGTCAGGGGTCCAGTTCTTAGTCTCCAGACTGATGAAGCAATGGGGTATCCAACATCCCATTTCTTTTTCATCTTCAATATCAATTTCAGCTCTGAGAATCTGATCTGGAGTTCTCTTTGAAGCATTCACGAATGCCCGAATCCTCCAAAAATTAGATCCGTTCTTCGCTCTTGAAATAGTAAATTCCGGGTGCTTATTTAGCCATGGGTCTCCTGTTTCAACAAGGATAAGGTTCAGGAAGCAACTAAACAAAAAAGCTAATCGGTACTAGTAGTGTAAAACGAAGAAACAAACAGCAACAAATAAAAAACATTAACACTCGGGCTATCGGAGGATTATGGATGAATCAAAAACCCTTTTTTCAATTGTAATAGATTTTAATTTTCGAAAGACCCACCAGAGAGAGTGTGAGAATAAGAACAAATAGAGAGGTAAAAGAGAGAGAGAGAGAGAGAGAGAGTAGAAGAACTGAAGAAAGATGAATTTGAGATGGAAATATCAGAGTTCAGAAGGAACTAAGGGAATGGCGGAGCAGTTGGCAGGGAAGGAGGGAGGGTATGGGGTTATTTTGGGGCAGGCGGCGGAATAGAGTGGTGATGGTGGGATTTTTGGGGCAGGTTTACAGGGCTAGGTGTATAAAGGGTAAGGTACAAGGTAAGCATGGGAGTTACAATGAAAAGATGCATTCAGAGGAACTACATGTACAATGTGTTCCAGGCAAATAGGAGGAAGACGAAGAAGAATCACAGATTCACATGGCTATGTCTCTAATACATGTACAAAATAATTGTTAAATTTGTTAAAGGCTCTACAGTATTTTTAAAAGGGTAATTTTGTCTTTACATATTCCTTTTTAACAACATTATATAGTTAGGGTACTGTTCATAACTTTATAAAGTAGGGAGGGAAGATATTTTTTCAAAACTTGGGTACTTGGATTGATATTAGTAAAACTTAGGAGGGGATGATATTTACTCCCAAAAAAATGATTTGCATAGGAGCATAGGACTGTGTTTTCCCTGTTGCAGATCATGTGTTGCTTAGAGACTCTTTTCCCTATGCATTCGTGTGGCAAAAAAATTCTCTTTTCTTCTTTCTTCTTCTTCTTTGTCTTCTTCTTTTTCTTTTCTTTTTTTAAAACAAGATTGTGTTCCCCTGTCTAAAGGATTAAAAAAAAAAAAAAGAAATCATGTTGTGTGCAAGATTGGTTCTATTCTTATAAAATCATTTGCATATATGGGCTTTCTCTTCATTGATTTTATATACAGGACTCTTTTTCCCTTTGCATCTCAAAAGTATTTGCATAGGATTGTGTTTTCCTCTTGCATGATACGATATATTTTGCATCAGACTGTGTTTCCTTTGCATCTCAAAAACAAAAAAATCGTTAGCATAGGATTGTGTTTTCTTTGCATTTTGATCATGTTTGCATAGATTGTGTTTTCCTTTGCATCTTCCAAAGAAGTTTAGTTTAGTTAAGATATCCTCATGATCAATTCTGCCATTTAACACCAAGTCTCTTTTCAAGGGGTCGGTTAAAAAAAAAGTTATTGCCTTTGAGGTATTAGGAGTGTCTTTGAGAATGTCACCCCACCTCCTTTAGTGTTAAAAATTGGTTACATTAAATGTAAGCATAAAAATCTTGGTTTAGTTTTGTCCTTGTCGATACCTATGGTGGATCGGAGCTTACAGTCACTAGGGTTTTGCTTTGTGAAGGCATAAAAAAATCCTTGCTAAGACCTGGTTGATTAGAGCTTGCACAATCACTAGGGTTTTTTATCTTTCTTAAGACCATGGTGGATCGAAGTTTGCACACTAGCTAAGATTTTGCTTTAATAGAGACAAAAAAATATCATTGTCAAGACCGTGGTGGATCAGACCTTGCACAATCTCTAGGAATTTACTTGCCAAGGCATTAAAAACCTCTTTGCTAAGACCCATGGTGGAGCACCAGCTTGCACAGTCGCTAGGGTTTTGCTATGCAGAGGCATAAAAAATCCTTGTCAAGACCCATGGTGGATCAAAGTTGGCGTAGTCGCTTAGGGGTTTGCTTTGTAGAGACAAAAAAATCCTCACTAAGATCGATGGTGGTTCAAAGTTAGGTGTAGTCACTAGGGGTTTTTCTTTTGCCAAAAAAGAAAAAGAAAGAACCTTGATAATACCCATGGTGGATCGGAAGCTTGCAGTTGCTAGGGTTTTGCTTTATGAGGCATCCTTCTAAGACCTATGGCGGATCGGAGCTCTTCTGTAGCTATGGTTTTGCGTTATAGAAGCATCAATAGCAAGAAAGAGCTTTTGGTGTTTAATTTTGGCTTTTAGGCCTAGACCCTTGGTGGATCAGAGCTCTTATGATAGGCTAGGGTTTACTGAAAGCATCATGGACAAAAAAGAGAGCTTCGGGTGTTTAATTTTTGGCTTCTCGGCTAAGACCCATGGTGGATCGAGCTTGCAGTCGCTAGGGCTTTTTGCTTTCAGAAGGCAAAAAAATCCTTTCTAAGACCCATGTGGGATCGAGGTCTTGCATTAGCTCACGTTTTGCATTGTAAGAGGCATCAATAACAAGAGAAGAGAGCTTTTGGTGTTTAATTTTTGCTTTTCAGCCAGGTACCCATTATGGATTCGAGCTCGAAGTCACTAGGGTTTGTCTTTGCAAAAATAAAAAATTACTCACATAAGATTGTGTTTCCTTTTGGATTCTCATCAATTTTACAATCGTTTAAATAGGATTTGTGTTTCCTAAGCCCTCGTCTCTCTCGGTTCCGTAGTACTAGCATACTACGACTTCCAATGGAATGCATGTTATGGATCATTTTTCCGTTTCCATTATGGGTTTGTGCATGGATTTCATCTTCCTTTGTACTTTCCAATACTACGATTATGACAACATTCTTATGATGGCCAATCTCTGTCACCACGATTACTCGTGTACCACATGACTCCAATACATGTTATAGGTCGTTTTTCCATTTCCGTTATGGATTTATGTGTATAGGATTTATCTTCCTTTGTACTTTTCAACATTGTGATTATGACAACATTTGCATGCTATCTAATCTCTGTCACCATAGTACTCGTGTACCATAGGACTCCAATACATGTTACGGATCGGTTTTCCATTTCCATTATGGATTTATGCGCATAGGATTTCATCTTTCTTCGTACTTTCCAATACTCTGATTATGAAAACATTTGTATGTTGTTCAATCTCTATCACCATATTACTCGTGTACCACGTGACTCAAATACATGTTACAAATCATATTTTCATTGCCATCATGGATTTATGTACATAGGATTTCATTTTCCTTTGTACTTTCCCATACTCTGCTTATGGCAGCATTCATATGCTGTCAAATCTCTATCATCATAATACTTGTGTACTATGTGACTCAATACATGTTGGATTGCTTTTCCTTTCCATTGGATTTATGTGTATAGGGTTTCATCACCTTTGTACTTTTAATATTCGATTATAGGAAAGTACTCATATCTTTGTTTGATCTCTTGTCACCATAGTACTAGCATAGATACTACTTGATTTCCAATGGTATACATGTTGGATTGCTTTTCCATTTACATCATGGATTGTTGTGCATAGGATTGCATCTTTCTTTTTACTCCTCCAAAGTTTGAAAAACTAGATTAGCCACAAGTTAGCTAGATCGGCCAAAACCATACCATTTTCTTGGATCGACCAAGGGTGTCACTCCAAGGTTTCATTTTCTACGATCGACCAATGGATGTCTTTCCACTTCTTGTTTTCTTGAACTGACCAAAGGAGTCAATCCAAAGTTCTATTCGTTATCGGTCGAGTGGTGCCATATCACCCTCATAAACCTTTGATCGGTTGAGTGGTGCCTTATCAACCTTATAAATTTTTGATTGGCGAGTGGTGCCTTATCACCCTCATAAATCTTTGAGCGAGTCGAGTGGTGCCTTATCATCCTCATAAATCTTTGTTGGTCGAGGTGGTACCTTATCACGCTCACAAGTCTTTGATTGGTCGAGTGGTGCCTTATCACCCTTATAAATCTTTGATCGGCTGAGTGGTGTCTTATCACCCTCATAAATCTTTGATCGATCAAATGGTGCCTTATCACCCTCACAAGTCTTTGATCGGTCGAGTGGTACCTTATAACCCTCATAAATCTTTAATCGGTCGAGTGGTGCATTAATCACCCTCATAAATCTCTGATCGATCGAGTGGTGCCACATCACCCTCATACATCTTTAATTGGTCGAGTGGTGCGTTATCACCCTCATAAATCTCTGATCGGTTGAGTGGTGCCCCATCACCCTCACACATCTTTAATCGGTCGAGTGGTGCCTTATCACCCTCATAAATCTCTGATCGGTTGAGTGGTGACCCATCACTCTCACACATCTTTAATCGGTCGAGTGGTGTCTTATCACCCTCATAATTCTCTGATTGGTCGAGTAGTGTCCCATCATCCTCACACATCTTTAATCGGTCGAGCGGTGCCCTATCACCCTCATAAACCTGTAATTGGTCGAGTAATGCCTTATCATACTCACTCTTTGGTTGGGTGGTGCCTAATCATCTTTACCCTTTGGTCGAGTGGTGCCTTCTCACCCTCATGCATCTTGGTCCAATTGAGTGTTGCCATCTCACCCACATTCTCCTTCATACCTTCCCCCTCAGGTTTGTAACCAGATTTAAGTCGACAAGGAGTACCAATGTTGTTTGACCATAATTACTACCTTTGATCCTCAGTCGTCAAAAACCCTTAGGTTGATAGCTATGAGGCTACCAAAAGAGATTCCTACTCTTAGAAAACCTTAGGTTGATAGCTATGAGGCTGCCAATAGAGATTATTACCCAAAACCCTTAGGTTTATAGCTATGAAGTTGTCAATAGGGATTATTTCAAATTGGGACTGTTAGTCTCAAAAACCTTTAGGTTGATAGCTATGAAGTTGTCAATAGGGATTATTTCAAATTGGGACTGTTACTCTCAAAAACACCTTAGATTAATAGCTATGAGGCTACCAATAGGGGTTATTATCCAAAACCCTTAGGTTGATAGCCATGGGGCTGTCATTAAAGATTGTTACTTAGAATCCCTTAGGTTTATAGTCATGAGGCTGCCAAAAGAGACTGTTACTCAGAAACCCTTAAGTTTATAGCTGTGAGACTGTCAATAGGAACTGTTGCTTAAAAACCCTTAGATTTGTAGTTGTGGGGCTGCTAATAGGGTTTGTTACTAAAAAGGGGCTGCTAATAGGGTCTGTTACTAAAAAACCCATAGGGTGATAGCCATGAGGCTGCCAATAGGGTCTGTTACTAAAAGACCCTTAGGTTGATAGCCATGGGGCTGCCAATAGAGATTGTTACTAAAAAACCGTTAGGTTGATAGCCATGAGGCTGCCAATAGGGACTGTTATCCGAAATCTGTAGGTTGATAGCTGTAGGCTGCCAGTAGGGAGTGTCCTCCAAACCTCACCATAAGTAAATAACCATATGAATGCTTTTTGTGGTGGATCAGGTGGATGTTAACAAACTGCATAGTTTTAGCCTTATGAGGGGTTACTCATGCATATCAATCTAGATATTTTCAGCTTTATGAAAGGCAATCTAATGTTTTCAGCCTTATGAGGGGTTACTCATGCATATTAATTTGCATCTTTTCAGCCTTATGAAAGGCAATTTGCGTAGTTTTAGCCTTATGAGGGGCTGGCTACTCATGCATATCAATCTACAGATTTTCAGCCTCATGAAAGGCAGTTTGCATTGTTTTAACCTTTTGAGGGGTTTACCTACAATTTTAACCTTATGAGGAGTTTTACGTACACAATAATTTTAGCCTTACAAGGGGTTTATCTACATGATTGTTTTAGCCTTATGTGGGGTTTATCTACACAATTGTTTTAACCTTACCAGTGGTTTATCTACACAATTGTTTTAACCTTACGAGGGGTTTATCTATACAATTGTTTTAACCTTACAAGGGGTTTATCTGCACAATTGTTTTAACCTTATGAGGGGTTACCTACACAATTGTTTTAGCCTTTCAATGGGTTTATCTACACAATTGTTTTAACCTTACGAAGGGTTTATCTGCACAATGGATTTTACCTTATGAGCGGTTTATCTGCACAATTGTTTTAACCTTATGAGGGCTTAACTACACAAATATTTTAGCCTTACGAGTGGTTTATCAACCCAATTATTTTAACCTTGCGAGGGGATTTAACCTTATGAGGGATTTACCTACACTATTGTTTTAGCCTTACGAGGAGTTTATCTACACAATTATTTTAACCTTACGAGGGGTTTACCTAAACAATTATTGAAGCCTTATGAGGGCCAACCATCATGTTTTTAGTTTTGGTTAACGCTATTTCCTTCAATCGATCGATTTTACCGAGTTTGGTCTTATCGTTCGCATTTCATATTTGCATCTCCGTCAGCTCTGAGCAAGATATCGGCAGTACATGCTATGGGTGACAAAATCAAATGCTCTTTTGTCTTTGCCCTTTGACTGGTGGGAGAAGAGGGGCATTCTGTAGACCCTGAATTTTGTCACCCCCTCGACAATGATGACAACCTGATGTGAATTGGTGAAGTTTCTCTCTCAAGAAGGGCTAAACCACTTAACATGCTTCTTTTCTATCCCAATAAGGTTCGGACAAGCGTTTTTTAAAGTGTCAAATACTCAATGATAGCCAAGGGTGCAGAAATAGTGATCGGAAACACTATCGGCAATTTGCCGACACAAAATTAGGGTTAATCACTGTTTTATAAATTAAAATATTTTTTCACCTAATCTTGGACTACAAATTATACCTTTGGATAGTACTCAAAAAGACTACTCGAACGGTATATTTTGTTTTACAACGAGGAATAAATCATATTATTTTACATGCATATGTGAAAAATGTGTAACATATATAGTAACAATTTTGATAATAACATGATCTTAAATCACTTTCTAATTATTTAAAATTTTTTTTATTTTATCTTTGACTTCAAAAAATTACAAGATATTAAATTCTAAATATACCTATAAAGGTGGTCATTTAAGCGATACTTTCCTTAAATCACTTAAATCCCGTTTTGGAAAAGGTCTACAACTCCACATATTGTGCAGACAGCGGAACAAGAAAAGTTAAAATATGCCAACCGCCACTTTAGTTGGAAGGTTATCTTTAGATTTATTTATAACAGAATCTCATAATTAATTGTCAACATTTTCTAGAAGATGTCGAGACTTCCTGATTTTTCTCCGGACACGGCGGATCTTAACCATTCCTATATATATATATATATATGTCTTCGTTAGCAATGCTTATTTGATTTATCTTCATCGATCTAATGAACTCCAGAAAGGATTGAATTCTGAGACACAAAGCTTCAATATTGAAGGTATGTCTGCTCAATTCTTTCTCATTCTTTATAGCAATGGAGAGCGAATTTTTATACAGCCATGTTGGATAGGATTTGGACTTGATCATATTTTAACTATAAAAATGTCCATATCCAACCTAAATGTGATGAGTTGTTGGCCTGTTAGCAGTTTTTCCCCTCTTTTGGTGTGTTGGGTTTTTTTGGTTTCTGATTTGTACTAAAAATTAATACTAGGAATAGAGTTTGGAGCCGTCCAAATATGAGAAAAAAAAATGAAAGGGATTTTGATAATGTTCTCTCTTTCAATTTCTCTAAGGAAAATTACTTTGATCTTCAATTCATAACAAGGGTCTTAATAGGGAAGAAATACGCACTGATATGATACTCATCCTTTTTAGTAATTCTGCAACATCCATTCTCCTTCTTCCCCCAATTTAGCAGACTGAAAATTTTAACCAACTTTTGATGGCCAAACGAGACCTTCCTGTTGCTCAAATCAGATGGGTGGTCATGGAAAGACTTCCATGAGATGACAAATGGACAACTTGTTCTAGCTTCTAAACATCATTGATCAAATTAAGGGTTTTTCTCTTTGGTATTTTTCTTGTCCATTTATCTTTTTTTTTTTATAACAATAAATTTAGTAAATTCTTAGACTTAATATATCATATATTAAAGACTCTAGTTTAGTAAGCTTTTTTTGTGCGTTATTTATGATTTACACATATGCTTTGATTGGAGGGCAAGGATCCATGTAGCCAACCCCATTTAGTTGAGACAAGGTTGAGTTATTGTTGTACACATGCTTCTGATATGCTTCAACGTATGATTTTGTTACAAGTTTTTATTTTAGTTTGTTTTTGTTTGATGGTTGGTATAGTCATGTGTGAGAGGCCTAGGAACACCCTAGTAAGGAGGAGTGATATGATTTCGATTGAAGGACCTAAAAGAGTTAGGGGCAGGCCTAAGATGACCATAGGAGAGGTTGTGAGGAAGGACATGCATTGTGTAGAAGGCAAAGTTCCATGTATGGAGACCCCATTTAGCTGAGATTCCCCGACTTTCTGGGTTGTGTCTCTTTCCTCTTACTTCAATCCTTCATCTTTCATTTTTTTCTTTGATTCTTTTTCTTTCATTTTTTTTCTCATCTATTTTTTCATCCCTCTTTTCCTTATCTTCCCCTACTTTGTTTTGTTTGGATCTATGTAGCCGACCCCATTAAGTTAGGATAAGGCTGAGTGTGTTCTTGTCGTTATTTATGATTTACAAACTTCTATTATCTTGTGTAGTAAATTATTTTAGTTGTTATGGTAATGACTTTTGGTATAATAACTTCTATGTATATCTTTTATTATGCCTTTTATAGTGCTTTTTAATATACTAATATTTGGTTGATGAACATATTCAGACAAGAAGCGAGGAGAGTGATACAACCACTGAACAGGGTCAGCAAATAAGTCTAGACATGCAGTTGAAGAACCCACAAGTGAATCCATCAGAACATCACATTTCTGAGGTATGAAAGAAAGATGTTACTACTATAGATCATTCTGATAATTTTTGCATCCAAATGATGCTTGAATGGTTTATAGAAAGAAGAATAAATACTAATCAATCTTAGTTATTTACTAATTCAGTCCAATAGAATTGCTTGTCTAAAATAAAGAGAAATTCAAAGTAGAAGAATGTTCCAAACAATAAAATTTAAGGGTAAATTACATCGACCTCCCCTGAGTTTTGCCTTAAATACACGATCTTCTCCTGTGTTTCCAAAATATACGGTCAACCCCATTTGACTAACATTGCTAACGGTAACCTCCTCCTTCTTCTTCCTCATTAGCACCTATCACTTGGTGCAACCCATTTACAGTCTACATTCTGCTAACCGCCAGCACCAAGCACGCAACTGCTCATTGCCCCATCACCTCACACCTGCCATTGCAGCCTCGCCATCGCTACCTGCACCATCCTCCCTTCTGCCCTGCACATTGCTGCTTTGCCTACCATTGCTTCACATATTTAGTTACAAACTTCTCCAAGAACTGCTGTTCACTTTTCTACAACAGATACCCTATTTTAAGATCTTTCTTCACCAGGCCTTTCAATATCAGAATTCTTAAAACTGAACACCTTGGAACAATCCTCTTCTCCAAGCTAAACCCCCAGAATTACCCAGTTTTTCATAATATCTGTTAATTCCAAACCCATTCTTTTTACAAAGAAGTCCGTTTGACTCATTATCTTCTTCTCAGAAAATGTCATAAGCCAAGGATACAATCTGAACACCAAGACAATCTCACCCTCTGGCAAACCCCATCTCTTATAAGCCTCCAAATTTTACTTCCATGTTGATTTGGTCATTGTTGCGGACACATGAATAGCAATACAAAATGATGTTGCAGAAGGGTTAATTTCCTCCACAATCTCATTAAAGCGATCACTTCCAGGTATCATACGTCTGGGATACTTAGCTAGTAGCATCACAATAAAGTGATCGTAACCCTCTGTTTGTTAGCTCATTTTGGAGAGACTTGTTTAATCTATAAGGGACGGGCTTGGCCATGAGCAGTAACTACCATCCACAATTAGATGGTCAGTCTAAAATCCTCAATAAAAATTAACTGGCTCTTAAACATGCCAATCATAACAAATCCATTAGGATTATTGTACTTGAGATTTTTTATTGGACTATTTATGCCCATAGGGCTTATTCTAATATGGTCACTTCATTTTGCAGTCATATCCCGAGTCTCATATTATACTTATTTGTCTATGTAAAACTGACATTCATAAAATTTCAATGGTAGTCATAATCTATATATGGGAAACAATAATTGAAGTCATTTTGATCATTTATAATATCAAAGTAATGACCATAGATGATTTAAATAATAATTATATAGGTTAAATTTTTCCTATTACTTCCAACTTTCATTTTTCATTTTCCACCTCTCACTTTTCTCGTCTCATTCCTTCATTTCTATTCTTTATTCCTCTTTCATTTCCTTGTGTGGATCTCAGTTTTCCCTGCTTTGTTTTGAAAGGATCCAGGTAGCTGACTCCATTTAGTTGGGATAAGGCTGAGTTGTGGTTGTTGTTGTTTGGAACATCCTCCTACTTCGAATTTCTTTTTCTTTTAGTCAAACAACTCTATTGGATTGAATTAGTAATAAATAACTCAGATTGGTTAGTATTTATTTTTCTTTTTTCGAAACCAATTAGCAATCTTGAATGCAAAAAATATCAAGATGATAGTAGTGTAGTATACATGCTTCTTTTTTATTTCATACCTCAAGATTTTGTTGCCTTGAAGAAATCATTGGAGAATTCACTGATTGCATGACATCGGCAGTGTTTTGCGGCATATCCATAGTGGTTGTATCACTCTCTTCGCTTGTTGCCTGAATATATTCATCAACATCAACAACGTCAATGCATTATCAATGGGACAACAGAAAATTAAAATTTGGACTGACTTAGCTAATACAATTTTATTTTAGTTTGTATTAAAGTGCATGGACAATAGATCATGGTAGCTCATATTTTAGCTAACTTTGCTAGAACTAGTTAAATTCATGGGGATGTTCTAAACAATATTGTTAACCACTACTATTCCTAGTCTTTTAATAAATTTCTTTTCATAAAAAAACATCAACCACGTCAGGTTTTGTCAACTTCTGCTTGTATCCCTAATTCAACACTTGTATATTTTCCTACAGAAAAA
Source organism: Telopea speciosissima (assembly GCF_018873765.1). Lineage (NCBI taxonomy): Eukaryota > Viridiplantae > Streptophyta > Magnoliopsida > Proteales > Proteaceae > Telopea > Telopea speciosissima. The sequence goes on from NC_057924.1 coordinate 46,966,574, forward strand.
ATAAGAATATGATCTTAATATTCACTCTCATTTTTTTTTTTTAGTTATCTAACGAATGTGATTGAGAAGAGATAACTGAATTGCTGATCATGTTAGTTGTCAGATTGAAATCTTTTGGTTTGGCTATTGGACTAATAGAAACCCAATATGTACTAATAGAGCATTTAAGTATAGGGACATTTGTTAAGGGTATTATTGTAATCTGGTTTTTGGGCTTTATATTGTAAAGGCTATTCGACATACTCACATATATATAATAACACAACACCCCATTAGGGTATGTTGTCTCTTTCTAATAGTGGTCTCTTACATGGTATCGTGAGCCACGGAGAAACAAACTAGAAAACTAAGAAAACGATCGCCTTCACTCTTTATTCATGGCTTCTTCTTCTACTACTTTCTCACTCCCTCCTTTTGCATTCCCTATGACCAATAGTGTCTCTAATGTCTCTGTCAAACTAGATTTTGAAAACTCTTATTTTGAAAAGATTAATTCATGCCCATTCTCATATGTACCGATCTTCTCGAGTTTTGTTGATGGCACATTGTCTCCATTGGATCAACTCATTAAATCATGAAAAAAGATAACTTTGCCAAATCCAAAATATAAGGTTTGGCTGAACCGAGATCAGTTTCTCCTTAGTTGCATCAAAGCCACTCTGTCTCTGCAGCGTGTGGACATGATTTGGGTGTGTAGAATTCCAGAAATGTTTGGAACGCACTTGAATTTCTTTTTCTACAACAATCTCAGGCTCGACTTGGTCTATTGCATGATCATCTTCAGAATATCAAAATGGGAACATAAATTTGTCTGCTGAAACTTATATCGCCATAATCAAATGCATCACTGATCAACTTGCTGCTCTCAGCCATCGTGTTACTGACTCGGATTTTAAGTCACATGAATCTTGAATAGACTGCAGAATGATATATATACCATAAGTCCATTGTGTTTGTAATTGAGAATCGTGAGCAACCTCCCACCTATAATGATCTTTGTGCAAAACTCCTTGTACATGAACAGTGGGTCCAACAACTTCATATCACGTCTCCTGCTCCCATTCCAATTGGATTTCAAGTTACTGAAACCTCAATGGTAGCCGATCATAGTCACCATGTCCCTCCAATCCAATATGTGGTGGTGATCGCCAACACAAGACTTTTTGGCCTGGCAATCAGCGACGTGATTCTCGTGGTACTCAATCTTGTGATGGTGGTACTCACTCTCGTGATGGTTGGACTAATAATAGAAATTCCAGCACTTGTCAAATTTGTAAATGGTCGGGGAATACTGCCAACCACTGTTACTTCCACTACAATCGCGACTCTTGAGATTTTCGTGATTCCAGCAAGCGTAGTGATCGTCCTTCTCATGAGCAAGAATCCCTGGCCACTAACTTTGTTGGCATGCACCTTATTGCCAATTGCTCATCTGATGCCTTCTCCGACCATTTGTCCTCTCAGTGGATAGCCGACACTGGAGTAACTAGTCATATAGTAGCCAATCCATCACTTTTGAACCAATCCAGTCCTTACTCTAGCAATGAGCATGTCTATGTGGGCAGTGGTAATGCGTTAAATATTGAGCGTGTTGGTAATGGTCTTCTATCCACTCTCTCTTCTTCATTATCCCTATCTAATAATTTTAATGTTCCTACTCTTAAAGAAAATTTATTATCTGTTGCCAAACTCACTTGTGATAATTTCTGTGTCTTTCAATACTTTCCTTGGGGCTACTCGATCAAAGATCTTCACACGGAGAGGATAAATTTAGATGGTCCAGTTGAAAACAACCTCTATCGATTGCCAGCATATGGAGTCCAAAGATGTTCAGGTTCATTCTTGTGCTTTCCCTGGTTGTCCCTTTGTAGCTTTAACTACGTCTGCCTTAGTCTCGTCAAAGTCAGCTTCACCTGTGTTTTGGCATGGCACCTTGGTTACCCTTCTTCTCGTGTCCTTTCTAATCTCGTGTATAAAAGTATTTGTTTGTCTGAGTCTATCCAATGCATCTATTTGTGAAGCTTGTCAAGAAGGGAAAAGCAAACACTCTCTCTCAGCTTTCAGGCTCATTTACCCTCTTCATCTCTATCTTGATTCCTTTGCTACTATAGTTTACCTAATCAATCGACTTTCGACTCCTGTGTTGGACAATCGCTCCCCTCATGAGATCTTGTTTAGGTCCCCTGTAGAGTATGCACATCTTAAGGTATTTGGGTGTCCTGGTTATCCCTATCTTGGTTCCATTCACAACGATAAGCTTGATAAAAAAATCAAACCGATGTGTTTTTCTTGACTACAGTAATATTCATAAAGATTATCAATGTCTTGATCCTGTCTCTTTTTGTATATATCTATCTCGTCATGTTCTCTTTGATGAAGCAGTTTTTCCTTTTGCCTCTCAGGACTCTACTGTAAGTTCTTCAGACTCTATCTCTACAGGTCTCTCCTCAGCTGCCGCACCTACCACTCTACCACTGTTCGTATCGTCTCCACCTTCTTCATCTTTAGCTACTGAATCCTCTCCATTTTCTTCTTCGCCACCATCACCCCCATCCTCAACTTCCCCTACGTCTGAATCCTCTCCCTCGTCAGACTGTTTTTTAGGTATCCCCTTAGTTGTTGACCTTCTAGTCCCTACTTTGTCCCCCCTGGTTATGTCCCATTACCAATTTCCATACCAAGTACTCGGTCACACCCAATGATCACCTGCTCCAAGGATGGCACTAGAAAACCGTAATGCCTTTGTTAGTCGAGATTATGTGAATCTCGGTATTAGCGCTAGGCTAATACAGAGATGGTGAGAGTAGGTGTGTAATTGTGTTTAGTTGTGACTCCCAACTCTCTCTCTCTCTTTCTCATTGTTTATATGGTTTCAGAGCTATAAGGGCTGTTACAGCTCTCCTTGATTATTTTCTTCTCTTTCTCAAGACATCTATCGGTATTGAAGTGTTCATTTCAGATTAGAGTTTTGCGCCTTCTCTTGTCTTTTGTTTGAAGGGGTGCAACACCCTATGCTGTGTTGTGGGTTGTTTAGAGATTAGTTCATGTTCAAAATTAATAACTAGGTCTCTTTTATGGTATTGGATGATTGATGGAGTGAAAATTACGCTGGAACTTGAAGATCAAATATCCGCAGCACCCTGTCATGGTTTTGAGATCAATTTTTCCCAAGGTGATTAATCGATTTTCTTTTTGTTGGGCTTTTGGAATCAATTTCTGAGTTTGCTGGAGATTTTGGAGCTTGCTGGATTTTTCAGAAGCTACTGTATAGGCAGATTTTCCTTTTACTTCAAGTTTTTGAGATCGATTTTTGGAAGGGTTTTTAGAATTGACTTTCCAGAATTTTTCATCTTTTATTATAATTTCATTCCATCCTTTTTCTATGAATAATGTTTGAACGATCGAAGAATGTGGTGACTAAGCTATTATCTTCATCATCAAATCGTATTACTGAAAAGAAGCTGGAGGGGATTACCAACTTTCACCAATGGAAGAAAATTCTTAAGTTGGTTCTGACTAGATGTGATTAGCAGGATCATTTATTGAAAATTAAACCAGATGATGATACTTGTGAGATGCAATTCGTGCAAGAATCTTGAGACAAATGCTGAATTCTATGGATAACCAAATTGTGGATTTGGTGACTCACATTGACACTGTTAAGGAGCTGTGGGAGTATCTTAATGTTTTGCATTCTGGACAAAACAACCTTTCTCGCATTTATGATCTGTGTCAAGAGTTTTATCGGTCTGATTGAAAGGGTCGCCCTTTGACCTAGTATTTCTTTGACTTCAAGAGGATGTATGATAAGCTGAGATCCCTACTTCTTATCACTTCTATTGTGGAACAAATGCAAAGTCAACGAGAGTAGCTCGTTGTCATGGAATTTTTAGGAGGACCTGGGAAAGAGTTTGATTCACTCCGTTCTCAAATTCGTGGTGGTAACAAGATAGCCACACTATCAAAAACATTTTCCCAAGTTCTGTGTCTCTTGCGAGAGTTCTGCTTTAGTGGATACATCAGCCTTGGCTTCTTTTCTATCTAATCGTGGACCCAATAGTGGGGCTGGTAATGGTGGCAATATTAATAGTGGTGATAGTAGTTGTCTTCGGGCTGGTTGTGGGAAAACCCCTTCTTCAGGTATGTAGACTGCTCTTGATAATCCAAGTTCGGTGAAGACTGGTCACTATTGTGGTCGCCCCAGGTCATATCCAATATTTTTATTGGAAACTTCATGGCAAACCACGTTAGCAACAATTTACCAATTCTGTTGCTACTACTAAGTCTGCTATTTCTTCATCTCCATAGTCTGAGGGTAAGACTGTGATGATGTTTGATGAGGAGTATGCTCGTTTTACCCAGTTTCAGATTTCTCAGTCATCCTAGCCTCTAACTACCACTTTTGTTAAGACAGGGCCACTGCATGTCTTTCGACTTCTACTTCTCATCCCTGGATCATTGATTCAAGGGCTTCAAATCATATGATTGATATCTCAAGTATATTTTTCTCCTTCCATAAATCATCATCTAGTGTTTACTTTAGCTAATGGTTTCGTAGCTAAAGTGACTAGTACTGACACTGTTCATGTTACATCTTCTTTGTCCTTATCTTCCATTCTTTATGTACTTGACTTTCCTTTTAATCTTTTATCCATGAATAGGTTTATCAAAACCTATAATTGTTCTATAACCTTTTTCTCTGACTCTTGTGTAATTCAGGATTTTATGATGAAGAAGATGATTGGTAGAAGTCGTGAATCAGGGGGGCACTATATACTTGAGGACACTTCATCTATGGCGTGTTTTAGTGTGGCGTCACCTTACCAGATTCATTATGGTTTGGGTCATCCTTTGTTGGAGAGTTTGAAACTTTTAGATACTTGGTTCAGTCTCTTTCTAGTTTAAATTGTGAGTCTTGTCAATTTGGGAAACTTCACCCTACGAGTTATCCTCTTAGAGTCAATAAACGGTCTGACTAACCTTTTTCTTTGGTTCATTCTGATGTATGGGGTCCTTGTCTAGTCATTTCCAAGTTAGATTTTTGTTATTTTGTTACTTTTTGTTGATGACTATTCCGAATTACACTGGCTTTATTTAATGAAAAATCATTCAGAATTATTTTTCATCTTTTGTGTATTTGTAAATTAAATCAATATTCAATGTCAAAATCCTTTGCCTGTTCTTCATAGTGATAATACTAAGGAGTATTTTTATGCCCCCTTTACTGAATTTATGGTTCAACGTGTATTGTTCATCAATCCTCTTGTGCTGACACTCCACAATATAATAAATGGCCGAGAGGAAGAATAGACATTTAATGAAAGTCATCCAATCTCTTTTGTTTAAGATGAAAGTGGCTAAACCTTTTTGGGCAGATGTTGTTTTGACTATGTGTTACCTTATTAACTATATGACTTCCTCTATTTTACGTGGTGGTATTCCTTATTGTTTCTTAATTCCTTTTATGCCTTTGTTTTACCACCCCGTGTATTTGGTAGTGTTTGCTTCATTCGTGATCATCATCCTAGTGTTTCGAAGTTGGATCCTGAAGCTCTTAAGTATCTCTTTATTGGTTATTCCCACACCAAGAAGGGTTATCGTTGTTACTCTTTTAACTTACAAAAATACTTTGTTACTGTTGATGTTTCCTTCTTGAATCCACCCCTTACGATGCATCTTCTTTTACTATTTCTGAATTGGGTGATGATCTTCCCATTTATGTTGTTCAGTCGCTTATTAACCTCATTCCACAGGCTGCCTCATCACTGACACCTCCTATTGTGTTCCAACGTCACCATTGGATATGGGCCCCATCCATTCCGGCTGTCTCTATTCCATCTACTTCTTCGCTTGCTGAGCCTGCACTAGGTACTTCTTCTTCCTTGGAACCTTAGTCTGATCTTGATATTTCTATTGCTCATCGTAAAGGTGTTCGGAGCTGTTCCCATTTCTAACTTTGTGTTCAACTCTAGTTTGTCTTCTACCTTCCATTCGTGTATGAATACTGTTGAAAATCATCCTATTCTGAAGTCTATTCAAAGGCATTATCTATTCCTGGTTGGAGGGCTGCTATGAATGAGGAACTGTTGGCGTTGGAGGAAAATCAGACCTGGGATCTTGTTCCCCTACCCTTAGGTAAATCTACTATTGGTTGTCGTTGGGTGTATGTGGTGATGGTGAAACCTGATGGATCCTTCGCCCGTTTAAAGGCCCATCTTGTGGTAAAGGGCTATGCCCAAGTATATGGTGTAGACTACTTGGATACTTTTTCTCCTGTGGCTAAATATACTTCTGTTCATATTTTGATTTCCCTTGTTGCTACTTATCATTGGCCTTTATATCAGTTAGATGTTAAGAATACTTTTTGCATGGGGATCTTCATGAGAAAGTTTATATGGAGCAACTTCCTGGGTTTGTTGCTAAGGGGGAGTCTGGTCCGGTTCATAAGCTCAAGAAAATCATTGTATAGACTAAAACAATCCCCTTAGGCTTGGTTTGACTGGTTCACTAAAGTTGCGTTAGAATTTTGGCTAACACGGTGTGGTAGTGATCATTCAGTGTTTTTCCGACGTTTTGGTGCAAGGAAAATATTCCTTATCGTTTATGTAGATGATATTGTTATTACAGGAGATGATGCCTCTAGTATTGAGAACTTGAAAGTGCATTTACAAAAAACATTTCAGACCAAGTATCTGGAAAATTTGAAGTTATTTCTTGGGTGTGGAAGTGGCTCAGTCAAAGAAAGGGATTTTATTTTCACAGCGAAAATGTGTTATTGATCTTCTTTCGGAGACAAGGATGTTGGGCTCTAAACCTATACTCCCATGGATCCCAATTTAAAGCTTACAGTTGATGATGGTGATGCTTTAGGTGATCCTGAGAAGTACCAGAGGCTAGTTGGAAAATTGAATTGTCTAACAGTGACTTGGCTTGACATTGCCTTTCCTGTTAATGTGGTGAGTCAGTTTTTGTTTGCTCCTCTAACGTCTTACTGGGAGGTAGTTGTGCATATCTTGTGTTACCTCAAAAAGGCTCCTGGACGTGGTCTCCTCTATAGTAATCATGGGCATGGGCAAATAGAGGGTTTTTTGGATGCTGATTGGGTGGGAACTCCAGTTGACAAGAGGGTCGACTATAGGTTATTATACATTTGTTGGAGGGAAACTAGTGTCCTAGCACAGGCAGAGTCAGAATATGGGATCAAGGTACAGGCTACTTGTGAGTTAACGTGGGTGAAACAATTATTGACTGAGCTTGGATTTTCAGAAGATTCTCCTATGCAATTATGGAGGGTGATAATCAAGTTGTTGTCCATGTTGCTTCGGATCTTGTGTTTCATGAAAAAATAAAACACATCAAAGTAGACTATCGTTTTGTTTGGGAAAAGCTGCAACAAAGGTTGATTTCTCTTTGTCATGTTCGTACAGGAGAGCAAGATGTTTTTACAAAGCCTTTGGGGAGCGTAAGAGGGGATTATATTTGTAACAAGCTGGGCATGATTAACGTCTATGTTCCAGCTTAAGGGGGAGTGTTAATCATGATTATGTGAATCTAGGTATTAGCGCCAAGCTAATACCGAGATGGTGAGGGTAGGTGTGTAATTGTGTTTATTTTTCTTTTTCATATTTTTCCCTGTTATGCCCTAGGTTAACTATTAATATGAATAGAGTGGTGGGTCCCTCTCTCTCTCTCTCTCTCTCTCTCTCTATCAATATTGTTGGCTGCCAATGGGTGTATAAAATTAAGGAACTTGCAAATGGGTCTATTGAGCGCTTTAAGGCTCCCATCTATTCACTAAACTATCAAATTCCAATAGCAAATCTGCAATTATGGTGATAGTGGATCGACTCATAAAGTACACACATTTTTGTGCTCTTTCTTACCCCTTTTCCAGTGCTAAGGTTGTTGCTTTGTTTGTGTTGGGACATCACCAAATTACATGGAATTCCACGTACTATTGCAAGTGATCGACACCCTCTGTTTGTTAGCTCATTTTGGAGAGAAATGTTTCATCTACAAGGGATGGGCTGGGCCATGAGTAGTGCCTACCATCCACAATCAGATGGTCAATCTGAAATCCTCAATAGATGTTTGGAGACATATCTTCGAAGCTTTGTTTCTGATGAATCTAAGCATTACTGTGGGCCGAATTTTGGTACAATACGTCATTCCATTCTGCTGTGGGGATGACCACATGTGCTGGCCAAGTATATTGGTAGTTCCTCTTCTAATGCGGCTGTGGATCAGGAGTTGCAGCTTCGTGATGTGAATTTACAATCACTCAATTCGAGTTTTTTCCGCGTACAAGCCCATATGAAATCCCAAGCTGATAAACACTGGCTGGATAAGCAGTACGTTGTGGAAGATTGGGTGTTTGTCAAATTAAAGCCGTATCACCCACATTTAGTCGCCTTGTGTCTTCATAAAAAACTGAGCGGTTTATTTTTTTGTCCATTTCAAGTGTTAGAACACATTGGGCATGTGGCGTATCACTTGGCATTACCAGATACATCACGGATCCACCATGTGTTCCATGTTTCCATTTTCAATAAGTGTGTTGGCTCACCTGGAGAACAAACTATTCCTATACCAATAGCTGCCTAGTGCAGTTGGTGAGCCGTGGTGCGCTTCATGCCCATGCTCACCAGGAGGTCTCAAGTTCAAGTCTCCTGGTTGCTACCTTACCCCCTCCCTATTCCCCTCCTAAAAAAAAATAAACTATTCTCATTCCATTGTTGGCTTCCGAACCCACTGATGTGCCTCTCCCACCTACTGTCCTCAACTATAGACGCCAACAACAACAAGATCAGTGGTTTACCAAAAAAAAAAAGACAGCAGGATCAGTGGATACCCCAAGCCTTGATTCAATGGGATTACTTTTTGAACCCCTCATCTCAAAAGATTACAAATCGAAGGTTTTGAATTGATTCAGTTGAAATCACTAATGCTCACCAAAATAAAGGGCCTTAGTTAGGAATTTTCATTGAATAATTGTTTGAAAGTATGACAGGAAATAGATGCATGTCCTCTGCTAGCACCACAAAAAGTAAATACTATTGAACAGCCTGAATAAAATTATAGTCTATTCAAAATAATATAAAGAGCTACCAATAGTACACCTATACTAATTGAAGTTGCTGCAGACCAGAGGAGAAATTTATTGAAGAATCTCGTGGTCTGGATGTTCCAATGGGTTTAGGACAATACAAATAAAACTATGCCCATGAGGAAAGATATGCACAACAAGGATAGAGCGACTGCTAAAGGACAAATTGTTCTACATTGCATGTTCTGATTCCCACAAAGCCACTGGCCAAAACCAAATATACCTGGTACTGAGACTCCGATCACCAGAACTGCAACAATCGCTACAATTGTCTTGAGATCTTGAGTTTCCTCTCTTGGGTTTGCCTAAAAACTAAATCTGCCTGTGATCAGACCATGCATTTGGTGTTATAATGATTAAAATTGCTAAAATAAGAAGCAAATATGGGGAGAAAAGTTTAGTCTATGGTCCATATAATCCAGCTATGGTCGAGTGTCTATTCCTATCATATAATAAATTGTATTAGGCTGAATTTTTTGTGGATAGATAAATTCTTTCCTATTCACATTTGATATTTCAGCTTGAATGGAGTCTGTCATGTGACAAAACAAAGCATTGAAAAATTAATAGTGATCTAATACTGGTTTGAGTATCAGAGGCATGCTGAACATACATGGGGAATTCATGCCAATAGGTGTCCCGATAGTTGACTTGCCATTTGATAATTTCACATGGCTGAATTAGGTGTCCCGATCTGAGACAACCCTTACTTGGTTAGAAAATTGCCTTAAATTAAATGGCCAAATCTTGAACACATTGACCTAATCATAATATTTTCCAACAGTTCTAATGTAACGCCCCCAAAACCACCCTAGCGTTTTAGGGACATTGACGGTCCACAAGATCTAAGTCATAGGGAAATAGGAACCGGAATGTGAACCAAATTTATAAATCATCTAGTAACCTCAAATTATACATTGCAGCGGAAGTCTCTAACCACATCCATTCAATCAATATAATAAGATTTAAGTCTCTAATAGTACTAAAAATTAACTAACCATTACATCGTCTCAAATTTATAAATCATCTACTCTATCTTTCACGTGGTTGAGTTCTTCTCCCACGGTTTTCTTTTTTTTTTTTTTTTTTTTTTTTTTTTTGAATATATATCAATTGGGCCCACCTATAAGCCCAAGGTAAAAATATAAAAATTACATTTTAATTACTTCCATCTAGAATTGATCCTTAAACCTCTTTTAATATTTATAAGATCCTAACCACTAGGCTAAGCAATTTACATACTAATATGCATAGAAATTAATATATTTAAAAATGATCATCTTACCTCAAAATTCATTGATCAAGGATTCAAAATCAAGATTCTCAATTAATCGTCGATTTGAAATTTAAGCTGATGTAAAATATCCAAATTACCCTTGTATTTTGGGCTTGGGTATTATATCACAGGTTAAGCTTTAAATTAATTCCTCCACTAGGCTGGGATATTACAATCCACCCTCCATAAAGAAATTTCATCCTCAAAATTTATAGTTATCTGAATAGCTGAATAAATGCGGGATATTACATCTAATATATTGTGGTATATGCATAAACATATAATTGCTAATGGCACCACTTTTTTAACAGCCTCATAAAACAAATTTCTACCCCACCACTTGGTAATTAAGCGTTACCATCATTATTAGCATTTTTATATGAGAATTATTAGTATATAATGGATATGCATATCATGAACAAATTGAGGAATTCCTCCTTGAGATTCTTATCACATAGTAGTTTCATGTCACACATCAATTTTTTTTGTCCAAGTATATGACAACCAATGGTAGGTAATAATTGTATCAAGAGTTCTAGCTAGGTTGGTCAATTGATTTTAAAAATAGATTAGCTATGCTACTGTGAAGTATTAAAATGGAAAATGCCTCCATAAATATAAAAGAACAGGACAAGTCAGTGTTGTGTTTCTAGTTCATATTCATATAATTTATATGATCATTGAGCGCTCTATGGAATTAGAAATAAACTGGCTCTTAAAAATGCCAATCATAACAAATCCATTAGGATTACTGTATTTGAGATTTTTAATTGAACTGTTTATGCCCATGGGGTTTATTCTAGTATGGTTACTTCATTTTGTATTCATATCCCGAGTCTCATATTATACTTATTTGTCTGTAAAGTTCAAATTCATAAAATTTCAATGGTAGTCATAATCTATATATGGGAAACAATAATTGAAGTCATTTTGATCATTTATAATATTTAAGTAATGACTATAGATGATTTAAATAATTATATAGGTTTAATTTTTCCTATTACTTCCAACTTTCATTTTTCATTTTCCACCTCTCACTTTTCTCGTCTCATTCCTTCATTTCTATTCTTCATTCCTCTTTCATTTTCTTGTGTGGATCTCAGTTTTCCCTACTTTGTTTTGAAAGGATCCATGTAGCCGACTCCATTTAGTTGGGATAAGACTGAGTTATTGTTGTTATTGTTTGGAACATCCTTCTACTTCGAATTTCTTTTTCTTTTAGTCAATCAACTCTATTGGATTGAATTAGTAATTAAATAACTGAGGTTTATTAGTATTTATTTTTCTTTTTTGTAAACCAATTAAAAATCTTGAATGCAAAAAATATCAAGATGATAGGAGTATTCATGCTTCTTTTTTATTTCATACGTCAAGATTTTGTTGCCTTGAAGAAATCGCTGGAGGATTCGCTGACTGCATGACATCGGCAGTGTTTTGTGGCATATCCGCATGGTTGTGTCACGCTCTTTGTTTTTTGTTTGAGTATGTTCATCAACATCAACAACGTTAATGCATTATCAATGGGACAATAGAAAATTGAAATCTGGACTGACTCAGCTAATACAATTTTATTTCAGTTTGTATTAAGGTGCATGGACAATAGACCATGGTAGCTCATATTTTAGCTAACTTAGATAGAACTAGTTTAAATCATGGGGATGTTCTAAACAATATTGTTAACCACTGCTATTCCTAGTCTTTTAATAAATTTTCTTTTCATAAAAAAACATCAACCATGTCAGGTTTTGTCAAAGCTTGTATCCCTAATTTAGCACTTATATATTTTCCCACAGAAAAAATAAGAATATGATCTTAATATTCACTCCTTTTTTTTACTTTTCTAACGAATGTGATTGAGAAGAGGTAATTGAATTGCTGATCATGTTAGTTGTCGGATTGAAATCTTTTGGTTTGGCTATTGGACTAATAGAGGGTAACTGAGTGGTGAGACTCCTAATGAGTTTCAAAAATGTCATAATTACAAAAATATCGTTAAAACCTAACTGTATGATAATACTTACTAGTTTATTAGTTTCCTCCAATATGTCATAATTGTTCATTTTTCCATATTCCTAGAACGTATATGTCTAAATTTAAATATCCCATCCGGCCTGCTTTTGTTCCTCACCGGCAAAACTACCAACAACCGAGGGTGAGTGAGGATAAACAGTCTTATAGAATTGCTAGTGGTGGCTTTAATTGAAGAAGGATAAAATTGGGGATAACTTTCACTAATTCTATATATATATAAGAGAGATTATTAGGGCCACCCCCTGACGTTTGCTTATACTTTAAGGCACACCCATTAATTATCATAATATCAACCATTACCTATTTTTTAATGGTGTTAACATAGAAAATTTCTTTGACCAATATATCCTTTTACAATCATTAATTTCTTTTAATGGCTACCATCTCTTAGATTTTTGACACGGGGTTTATCAAAATCCAACGGCTGTATTTGAACATCCAAATTTCCCCTATTTCATTCAACCCTAACCCTCTTTCCTGTATTTCTCTCTTTTCTCTCCACCCATTCCTCTCCGTCTGCAAACGAACTCCCCTCACTCCTCTCTCTATACACCGGAAAACCCATCGGAGATGGCAAGAAGGACCCTGCCCCAAGTAACCACCTTGGCAACCAGTGTGGTCCAACTGCTGTTGTTCCCTTCTGCTCCGTGGTAAGAAACCTGTTGTTCCCTTCAGCGACAAGAAGAACCCTTCTCCAAGATTGACCGGACTTCTCCCTTGAGTGACGACTGTTCCCTCCCTGCCAGAGTACCCATCAGAAACGGCGGCAAGCAGTGTCTTCGTACTGCTGTTGCATGAGTTTGTTTGTGTCCATGCGTGTATGCTAGTGGACTGAATAGCTTATAGTTGTATTTAAGGATTTCCAGTATATACTATCAATATATTATATGCATAAGTAAGTCTACCTAATATTCCTGTTGTATTATTCTAATAATCAATATAATACTAGAACAACTGAAATTAATCACTGTACCAGTAGTTATTAGATATGCAGGGATAGGTAAGTAGTTGGTCTCTTCTATTAGAGGCTATTGACTTATCATATTGACCATCTTCTCTAAGCGGGCCCATTATATCAACAATCTGCAGAAACCCAAGTAAAGAGACACAGGTTCAAGCAAACAGGGGAGCTGCACCTGGAAGCAATGCTAGAAACAAAACCCAGACACAGAAACAATCCAAAATCCATTTAAAAGTAGGCAGGACAGACAAATAGAGAAATCAACATCACCAGAACAAGGAATTCAAAGATAAAACCAATATCTGATCCGGGTTTCCAATGAAGAACTCATTGAATGTCGAACATCGACATGAAAGAATAAAAAAAAACCCAACTTCAAATTTCATTGAAACATTAAAATAAACATCAGGGCCTTGAAAACTTACGTTTTCCAGCTCCGTTGTCAGTGGTTCTCGTGCGGAATAAGGGCCTTCCAGGTATCCAGGTATACAATTTGGTTCCTCCGCTTTTGAGGTTCTAAAAATAGAACGCAGAGAGATTCCGGATCATAGTATCCCCCTCTCTAGTTTCTATTTTTTTCAGTTTAAATTCAATGGAAGGAATGGAATAATTCCGAGACGCCACAGCTGACTTTGCTCTCGGCAGCTCTGTTCGAGAAAGAAGCATCGCCGAACCTAGTTTAAAACGGTAGGTTGCAGTGGACATTGTCGGTGAGTGTGAAGAAGAAGAAGGGTTTATGGGTGTTTTAATTGAAGGGGTAGATTAGGTAATTCCCACTAAAAAGAAAAGAAATGTCTTTTAAAAAATATTAAATGGATGACATCGCTACTTAACAGTTCCTGACTAACGGTAGGAGGTTTGTGTGGAATTAGTTTGGTAAAGAAGGGGTGCCGCTGATATTATGATAGTTAGTGGGTATGCCTTAAAATATAGGCAAACGTCAGGGGGTGGCCTGGATAATTTTCCTTTATATAATCTGTACAGGGGTGGCTCTTTTTAGAGGATTAATAAGCAGTAACTCTCTCAGGTATTGGATGAGAAGGATCCAAGGTATGGGATTGATGAATTAATTAATACTTGAAAATCAAATATGTGTGCTTGGGGCATGAACATGCATGGACTTTGCATGATATAAACAAAACGTACAAGAACGCAAAAAGGATGTTCCTGATAACGGCTTGGCAGATCATAACGAGGAATAAATCATATTATTTCACATGTATATTTAGAAAATGTGTAACAAAGTAACAATTTTGATAATAACATGATCTTAAATCATTTTCTAATTATTTTTTATTATTATTATTTTTTTTAATCTTTGACTTGAAAAAATTACAAGATATTAAATTCTAAATATACCTATAAAGGTGGTCATTTAGATAGTACTTTCTTTAAATCACTTAAATCCCGTTTTGGAAAGCGTCTACAACTCCACATATTGTACAGACACCGGAACAAGAAAAGTTAAAATATGCCAAACCCCCACTTTATTTGGAGGGTTATCTTTAGATTTATTTATCACAGAATCTCACAATTAATTGTCAACATATGAATTAGATCGATGATGAACCCAGAAAGGAATGAATTCTGCGACACAAGGCTTCAATATTGAAGGTATATCTGTTCAATTCTTTCTCATTGTTTATAGCAATTTCTTGCTTCTTTCTCATCCTTTCAACCATCTATAACTCAACTATCCCTAGTTGTTAATGGAGAGCGAATTTTTTATACAATCATATTGGATAGGGTTTGGACTTGATCATATTTTAACTATAAAGGTGTCCATATCCAACCTAAAGGTGATGAGTTGTTGGGCTGTTAAGAGTTTTTTTTCCCTGTTTTGGTGTGTTGGGTTTTTTTTTGTTTTTGGTTTGTATTAACAATACTAGGAATAGAGTTTGGAGCCGCCCAAGATGAGAAAAAAAAAATGAGAGGGATTTTGATAATGTTTTCTCTTTCAATTTCTCTAAGGAAAATTACTTTGATCTTCAATTCAAAGTAAATAATTACATAGGGTCTTAATAGGGAAGATCCTATTTAGACCCAACATAATTAATAGTTTGATTGGCCAAACGAGACCTTTCTGTTGCTCAAATCAGATGGGTGGTCATGGAAAGAATTCCATGAGATGAGAAAAGGACAACTGTTCTAGCTTCTAGACATCATTGATAAAAAATAAAAAAAAATTAGGGTTTTTCTCTTTGGTATTTTTCTTGTCCATTTATCTTTTTTTTATTTTTATTTTTTATAACAATAAATTTAGTAAATTCTTAGCCTTAATATATCATATATTAGAGACTCTAGTTTAGTAAGCTTTTTTTGTGCGTTATTTATGATTTACACGTATGCTTTAATTGGAGGGCAAGGATCCATGTAACCAACCCCATTTAGTTGAGATGAGGTTGAGTTATTGTTATACACATGCTTCTGATATGCTTCAACGTATGATTTTGTTACAAGGTTTTATCTTAGTTTGTTTTTGTGTGATGGTTGGTATGGTCAAGTGCAACGGAGGCCTAGGAACACCCTAGTAAGGAGGAGTGATATGATTTCGATTGAAGGACCTAAAAGAGTCAGGGGCAGGCCTAAGATGACCATAGGATAAGGTTTGAGGAAGGACATGCATTGTGTAGAAGGCAAAGTTCCATGTACCAGACCCCATTTAGCTAAGATTCCCCTGACTTGTTGCGTTGTGTCTCTTTCCTCTTACTTCAATCCTTCATCTTTCATTTTTCCTTTTATTCTCATTTATTTTTCCGTCCCTCTTTTCCTCATCTTCCCCTATTTTGTTTTGTTTGGATCTATGTAGCCGACCCCATTAAGTTAGGATTAGGCTGAGTGTGTTGTTGTTGTTATTTATGATTTACAAACTTCTATTATCTTGTGTAGTAAATTATTTTAGTTGTTATGATAATGACTTTTGGTATAATAACTTCTATGTATATCTTTTATTATGCCTTTTATAGTGCTTTTTAATATACTAATATGTGGTTGATGAACATATTCAGACAAGAAGCGAGGAGAGTGATACAACCACTGAACAGGGTCAACAATAAAGTCTAGACATGCAGTTGGAGAACCCGCAAGTGAATCCATCAGAACATCACATTTTTGAGGTATGAAAGAAAGATGTTACTACTATATATCATTCTGATAATTTTTGCATCCAAATGATGCTTGAATGGTTTATAGAAAGAAGAATAAATACTAATCAATCTTAGTTATTTATTAATTCAGTCCAATAGAATTGCTTGTCTAAAATAAAGAGAAATTCAAAGTAGAAGAATGTTCCAAACAATAAAATTTAATGGTAAATTTTATCGACCTCCCCTGAGTTTTGCCTTAATTACACGATCTTCTCCTATGTTTCCAAAATATACAGTCAACCCCATTTGACTAACATTGCTAACGGTGACCTCCTCCTTCTTCTTCCTCATTCGCACCTATCACTTGGTGCAACCCATGTATAGTCTACATTCTGCTAACCGCCAGCACCAAGCACGCAACTGCTCATTGCCCCATCACCTCACACCTGCCATTGCAGCCTCGCCATCGCTACCTGCACCATCCTCCCTTCTGCCCTGCACATTACTGCTTTGCCCACCATTGCTTCACATATTTAGTTACAAACTTCTCCAAGAACTGCTGCTCACATTTCTGCAACAGATACCCTATTTTAAGATCTTTCTTCACCAGGCCTTTCAACATCAGAATTCTTAAAATTGGACACCTTGGAACAATCCTCTTCTCCAAGCTAAACCCCCAGAATTGCCCGGTTTTTCATAATATCTGTAAATTTCAAACCCATTTTTTTTTACAAAGAAGTCCATTTGACTCATTATCTTCTTCTCAGAAAGTGTCATAAGCCAAGGATATATTCTGAGCACCAATACAATCTCACCCTCTGGCAAACCCCATCTCTTATAAGCCTCCAATTTTTACTTCCATGTTGATTTGGTCATTGATGCAAACACATGAATAGCAATAAGAAATAAGGTTGCAGAAGGGTTAATTTCCTCCACATTCTCATTAAAACGATCACTTCCAGGTATCATACTTCTAGGATACTTAGCCAGTAGCATCAGAATATTAGACTCATAGACTCCATTTTCTCACAATATCGCAATATTGCAATATTGCGAGCCACATTCTCTAGATTGTATTTGAGGAAACAAGTTTGATATTTTGGAGCAATAATAACATTATCAACATTCCCAACTAAACTCTTGAGGAAATTAAAACAAGGGATGATTTGGTTATTTAAGCTAGAGTACAATATCCCCGGGTCGCTTGAGACGATTTTGGAAAGGTTACAACTTGAAATATTACCATTCCATCTCACCGCCTTATCCTTCCACCTCATCCATGTACCCATATAAGTAAAGAATGATTGTATATCCTCAATCTTAGCATTAGATTAGGTAGCAGATCAAGCCTAATTGATCCTTGCAATACTAGTGTTTACCATTTAACATGGTATCAGCCTAGGTCTTGAGGATCTTCCATCGTTTCAAGGGGTGATCCTACACTTCCCACCACTTCCACGGCTTCCATGGTTCGCATGTCTTCATCTTATTTTCTGCCTTCATCTGATCAACCAGGCTCCTCCCTGGTAAGCCCTCTTCTTGATGGGAATAATTATCCCACCTGACATCGGTCTATGCTAATGGCCTTGGAGGCGAAGAACAAATTGTCGTTTCTAGATGGCTCTCTTGCCAAACCCAGTTCCGACTCACCTGATCTTCCTCATTGGTTATGCTGCAACATGTTGTGCTCATGGATTGTCCATTCGACTACCCTTTCGTATGCTCGTAGTATCCTCTGGATCGACTCACCCAAGTACGTGTGGGCTGACCTTCATGATTGTTTTTCCCAAAAGAATGCCGCACGAATTTTTGAGATTCGTCGGGCCATCTCTACACATACTCAAGGCACCGGTTCCATTCCTGCCTATTACACAAAAATAAAGGACCATCACGACAAATTACTCTCTCATCAAGTGCTTCCCTCCTATTCTTGTGGCGCCATGCCTACTTTGTAGACCGTTCTTGATGAAGACAATCTCATGGATTTTTTACAAGGCTTGAACAATAAATATGTTGTTGATCACAGTCAGCTTTTGCTCATAGAACCATTACCTACCATTAACAAAGCTTACTCATTGCTTCTTCAAGAGAAACACCAGCATTCTATTACTGATGTCCGCTCAATTGTCCCTGATTCTGCTGCTATGGCTGCTACTCGTCTACCAACAGATACCACTCGTTCCACTCCATCCTCCAAACCATTTTACCACTGTAACCACTGTGGCAAAGATGGACATTCAGAGTCTCGTTGTTTTAAGAAGATGGGTATCCCGATTGGTGGAAGGAGTGCAGCGGTTCTAAATGACCTGGTCATGACACGGCCATCAAGAGTACACGGCCACCCACTTTGCAGCCCCTTGTGGTTGCTACTACCACGGGTTTCGACCCGATTTCTGCCCCAACTCTCATGGCTGCTCAACTCCAGCACCTCCTTACTTTGATTCCATCGGGTAACAATCCACTTGTGAAAATAGCAGGCAAACCGGTTTCTTTACATTCTGTACATGGATATTCGATTCTGGAGCCACCCACCATATCACTTTTGATGCCTCATTATTTACCATGATCAAGGCCCACAAAGCCTCATTTTCTATTACATTGCCAGATGTCTCTCAAGCCCCCGTGAGTCACACAGGGGCCGTATCTCTTACCCCCCATGTTTCCTTAGACAACGTTTTGCTTGTCCCCTCTTTTCGATACAATCTCATTTCCATTAGTCAATTGACTGCCCACTCCAATATTTTGATTTCCTTCAGGTGTAATGCTTGTGTTTCTCAGGACCTTCAATCAAAGAAGACTATAGCGACGGATAAGAGAAAAGGTGGCCTCTATTTTCTTGAAGCCGTTCCTACTTCACCATTCGTTTCTGCAGCATCTCTAGGGGCGCACTTTGATTTATGGCACTGGCGTTCGGGACACCCTGGTTCTTTTTCCCAACCCCATCTTCGTAATATTGACTCTACTATTTATATTTCTAAGAAGTGTACACGCACCGTTTGTACATTGGCTAAACAATCACGGCTTCCATTTTCTTCTAGTGTTATTACTAGTACATGTTGTTTTGAATTACTACACATTGATATTTGGGGTCCCTACCACACCCTGTCTTTGTCTGGTGCCCGTTATTATCTCACCATGGTTGACGATTTTCCCCATAGCACATGGGTCTTTTTAATGACCATAAAATCAGAGGTCAATCATTTACTACCCCATTTTTTTTTACCATGATACACACCCAATTCCAGGGTCTCATAAAGTGTATTAGATCTAATAATGCACTAAAATTTTTTACACAACTACAAATCAGTTTTTTCAATCTTTGGGTGTCATTCAACAATCCAGTTGTGTTCATACACCCCAAAAAAATGGGGTGGTTGAACGTAAACACCGGCATCTGCTCAATGTTACCCAGGCTTTGCATTTTCAATCCAACCTTCCCTTGGAATTTTTGGGTGAGTGTATTTTAATTGCCACATATCTAATCAATCGGTTACCCATCCGCGCCCTACATGACAAACCACCCCATTCAATCACCTCTGTGTTTTTGGCTGTCTAGTTTTTGGGCGTAACCTCGTTGTCCACCACAAATTTGACAAACAGGCTTCATCGGGCATTTTTCTTGGCTATCCTCATGGTGAGAAGGGATACTAAGGCTGCGTTTGGTAACGGTCTGAACGAAGAACACCCGTTCTTGATTAGAAACGTTCTTTTGCATTCTTGGTCTAGAACGGCATTCTGAGACCGAAAATGACCGTTTGGTAACGGTTTCAAGAACATGTTCAGAACGAAAATGGTGTTTGGTAAAACCTGTTCTTTCAAA
The DNA here is from genome assembly GCF_018873765.1 of Telopea speciosissima. Lineage (NCBI taxonomy): Eukaryota > Viridiplantae > Streptophyta > Magnoliopsida > Proteales > Proteaceae > Telopea > Telopea speciosissima. Next base: position 46,986,854 of record NC_057924.1, read on the forward strand.
TTTGATATTAATTTCAATAATACCATTTCCTTCTAAATTATACCAAAAAATACTTGTAAAATCATTTTCTCTCTTACCAACCTTAGCATAAAATTAAAATATCTCATTAACAGAACCAAAATAATTATAAAAATATGTCAAATTTAAAAAAACCATTAATATTGGGTTCTTGTGTGGATTAGTGCTATAACTGACTATACTATGAACAGTGAAATAAAAAGGATCTTGGTGGATTCGAACCACCATCCCCTTGGAACATGAGCATGCTCATGTTCCAAATGCTCTACCAATTTGAGCTAAAGACCCATTAAGTAGAGATCCAAAACAGAAATACAACAAAAAAAAGTCACAGTAGCATGAATCTTCACATGAGGAATGAAATGAGCAAAGGTCTAAAATAGAAATACAGCAAGAGAGTCGCAATGAAATGAATCTTTGCAACAAGCAAGATTTCCAAATAGGAATTCAACAGGTGAGTTATGATCTCATCAAAATGGAAAATAAATAGAGTCAACATGAATTCAACAGGTGAGTTATGATCTCATCAAAATGCATCTAACTTTAAAAAAAAAAAAGGAAAAACGGAACCTCATGCTATTGTTTCATCACATAACAGGTATGTAATTCATGACTGAACTTTGTACTGCCTCAATCTCAATGAAGACCAATGGAAATAGGGAAGATAAATAGGAGGAAGGGAACCTCATGCTATTCTTTCATTATACCAGTAGTAATGATGTCAATATGGTAAGAATTGAACATTAATTCTTAATTAGTTTCTCCAAGAAATGGGGCGACTTTATGTTTAATAATATTTATTTTTTGGGGTCCAACAACTAATTTAATACTCTTCTTGCTTTTCACTATTGTAGGCTGGAATTCAGGTCAAACACATTGAGAAACTTGAAGAGTCATTAGGCGAATTCTGGGTGAACTTGGAATGGATGTCTTTGAGACCTTCAAGGCCAAGGAGGGACAGTTCAAACAAGAATCAAGTGAAGACATAAGAGGACTGATGAGTTTATATGAAGCTTCACACCTTGGAATGGAAGGTGAAGACGAAGACGACACATACTTGTTGAAGCCAAGTACTTCTCTTAGTTTTAGCTGATTTATTCTGCTTAGTTCTGTCCATTAACAAAGGAATCCCCTGTTTCTGTGGTTAATGTTTATTTAGGCCCCCTAAGAAGGTTCTATATACTCACAGGATGTCCATTCAAATAAAGGTAAAGAGTATTTCAAGGTTAGTGATGTATGAAATAGTTTAAAAATCCAATGTTCATCCATATCTCTGATCAGTAAAAAAAAAATGAGAGAGAAGGGATGATCATGTTAAGTTAAAGTTTTAGCACCAATAACCATATTACTTCAACAAAACATCTTCAAATCAAGTTCTGGTTTTAATGCCAATGACAAATGAAAATTAAGAAAATCTTAATTAAAGAAAGCCACGAATTAATCAACTTATAAATATCAAAATGTAGCATTTACCATGTCCAGAACAATATTAGCTTGCAATCCTTGCATTGGTAAGGACTAAATTAAAAGCTATATATATAACATTCTCTCTTTCTCCAACTCACTCAATTTAGCTATCTTCTTTACTGAGAATTAAAATGGTTTAAATTGGAACAGGCATGGAATTCGACAACTTATGTGTATAATGGGCAGATGGACCAGCATATGCAACCCAGTGCCCTATTCAAAGAGGCCAATCTTATGTGTATAACTTCACTATTACTGGACAGAGAGGGACCCTTTTGTGGCATGCCCATATCTCATGGCTGAGGTCTACCCTTTATGGACCTATTATCATCCTCCCCAAGCTCGGTGTCCCTTACCCAGCTAAAGTCCTATTGGGCAGTTAGATAGGGGAGACAAAAGAATAATTCAAAATAGCCACATCATTTGTCCATATGACACAATAAGAATGGACCGTTTTGATATCATAACAAGGGCGTGAGAATGAATTCTTACTTTAAAAATTGCAAACAGAAAATGTCCACTTGAGTTAATAGATGGATTTGTTTTTCAAAATTAAAAGCCACAAACATTGCCAACTGTGAACATATATATTAAATGGAATGCAATAGGTAACCACTGCATTTTCTAGATTGAGTATGCATATTGGACATTTATATAAGCATATCAGATCTAACAAACACATGATTTTCCCTACTATTACAAAATTATTAATGAGACAGTGGGTGATTATGAAATGTTTCTCCATTATTGCCACATGAAGTTTATGCTACAAAATCCTACTAAGTAAGAGGGCCTAATTGCAAACCTTTCCCTACTACTACAAAATTATTTATGAGACAGTGGGTGATTATGAAATGTTTCTCCATTATTGCCACATGAAGTTTATGTTACATTACCTGATGCTTCTTATGGCCAAATATATATATCTTGGTCTAATCAGTAGCAAGGTTGAGCCATGATTTTCAGCCCATGGCTCTACTCATAGTTTTTTGGTAATGCAAGGAAACACCCCACTCACACCCCACTCCATGACCCCCTCCCCCAAAACCCAATAACCCCATGTGAGGTAGGACTTGATCTTTAGTCTCCTCAGTCTCTACTACATGAAGTACCAACAACAGAGACTTTACCACCAGGCTAACAATTTTCACCCCATGATTCACCCCCTTCCCAAAAAATAACAAAAGAAGAAGAAAAGAGTTCTGCCTCCTGTGGCTGTATGGCTGCATGCAAATGTGGCACTAACCGGCCCTAATTGATTAGCATTGAACACCTCGATACAACTAAGAAATCAATCTCAACTCTCTTAGTAACAGTTCCCCAACCCTCAGAAAAAGGAAGCAGCAGCAACTGATAAACCTCACAATATCTTCTTCTTCAAAGCCTAATAATCACTACTACATCTACAGAAAACGAAGCAGCAGCAGGTACAGTCAGTAAGTAAGAAAGATAGAGCATGGCTTTCCTTCTCGACTATCTCAATGCTATTAATAAGGGGCCCTGCAGCAGCTTCTGCTCAACTACTACATCTACATACGGTGGTGGTGGTGGTGGTGGTACCAATAACAGGGAGCCCAAACAAATCGGTTTACTCAAATTGCCTCAACTACTACATCTACATACGGTGGTGGTGGTGGTGGTGGTACCAATAACAGGGAGCCCAAACAAATCGGTTTACTCAAATTGAAAAAAGGGAATAGAGAGATCTGATTACCTAATCAAATCAAACTTTCACAACACACATATGTATGATGAGTAAGGAGGTGCAACATCAAATTTACAAAACAAAAAATTAATACCTAGAGCAGAGAATAAAATCCATAAATTGTATACCTAGAACAGAGATTACCTAAAATCAGTTTTTCTCAAAAAAATCCCTGAAGCCCAAACCTTTTTGGTTGAGGAGTGTTGATTAAAGGGGTGTTTGATCCTATTCCTGAGACAAAAATGGGGAAAAAATTGCATAAATCGTCAGAGAGAGTAACACAGAGACAGTGAGAGGGAGAGTATGAGAGGGAGAGAGAGAGAGACAGAGAGACAGAGAGAGGGAAAGAGCGAGAGAACGACATAGAGACAGTGAGGGAGAGTATGAGAGGGAGAGAGAGATACAAAGAGAGACAGAGAGAGGGAAAGAGCGAGAGAGAGATGCAGAGAATGAGAGAGAGAGAGAGAGAGGGAGAGAGAGAGAGACAGAGAGAGGGAAACAGCGCAAGAGAGATGCAGACTACGAGGGAGAGAGAGGGAGAGAGAGAGATCTCACCTGAAGGGTTGCAGATCGAGCTCTGGTTCTTCTTCTCCAAACTTCCACGGCCCAAGAGACCCCTTCCTTCCACACTTCTCCTCACGGGTTTTGTCTCGCAAAATCACGGGTTTCCAAATTTTGTACCCTTCCATTCGTTCTTGTTCTTTACAGACCGCCTCTGAGACGGTCTGCAAAGAACGTTCTTTTGGTGCTCAAGACCTCCGGTTCGTTCTCAAAGAACGAAAAAACGAACCATAAAACCAAACACTTTTTCATGTTTTTTTGTTCTTTTTGAACAAAAGAACTGCTCAGAACACTGTTCTGAACGTTACCAAACGCACTCTAAGTGCTAGATCTTATATCAAAGAAAGTTTATGTTAGCTATGGTGCTGTTTTTCATGAAACACTTTTTCCCTATGCCATGTTACCCACCCAAATACCCCCGCTACACCCGTCTTACCCTTACCCCAACCTGATCAGCTTGATCCCCACCCTCTTGATCACCTTACCATTCCCACCCCTCCACCGAACCTACTCCAACAACGTTTCAGGTGACTATGATGAACTTTGTTTCGACACTGCCTACAGAGATTCGTGCTTGTATTCTTCGACGACATCTTGGTTTATAGCTAGTCTTGGTTTGTCCATACAACACCTCACAGAAGTCTTGCAGCTCCTGCGTGGTAATCCTCCCCATGCTAAGCGATTGAAATGCTCTTTTGGTCAACAATCGGTGGATTACCTTGGTCATATAGTCTCTATCGAAGGGGTCTCTATGGATACGCGGGGATTTCTGGGCCTCACGGATTACTATCAGTGGTTCATCAGAGGTTACGCCCAACTTGCAGTGCCCTTGACAGATTTACTTTGCAATGGTGCCTTCAAGTGGATGGTGTCGGCAGAAACTGCCTTAAAAAAATTTATAGAAAACCATGATTTCAACGCCTGTTTTGACATTACCCAACTTTCAAGCCCCTTTCACCATTGCAACTGAAGCGTCGGGTGTTGGCATCAAGTTGTGCTCTCTCTAGGGGGCCACCCGATTACCTTCTTTAGCAGAAAGCTCTCCTTAAAGATGCAATCTGCTTCCACCTATATCTGGGAGATGTATGCCATCAAAGAAGCTGTTTACAAATGATGCCAATATTTATTGGGCTAAAAAATTTACATACAAACTGGCAACTTGAAATTTCTCATTGACTAGACGATTCAAATCCCGGAACAACAATTGTGGTTGTCCAAGCTCTTGGGGTATGTGTTTGAAATTTGTATTGTCCAGGTAAGGATAATGTCATTGCCGACGTTCTTTCACGGGTTTCACATCAGTTCATGGCTATTTTTGCACTTGTAGTTGATCCTTCTCAATTGCCTGTCGCCTGATTATGCATTTCGGGATGGACTTCTCTACTTTAGGCAGTGCCTTATGGTGCCCTCAGACTCGCCTCTTTTTACCAAATTCATAGAAGAGTATCAGTCCATACCGTTAGGTGGCAATGCTGGGTTTCTTCACACATATGCTCAGTTGGTTGCAAGCTTCTTTTTTAAAAGGAATGCGGCATCAACTTAAGCATTTCATAGCTCAATGTTTGGTTTGCCAACAGGTTAAGGTCATCAACACCTCTCCTGCTAACCTCCTTCACCCACTTTTGATTCCAGACTAGGTTTGGGAGGATATCACCATGCACTTTTTCACCTGAATACAAATTTTCAATAGCAAATCGGTAATTATGGTGATGGTGGATGGACTCATAAAGTACACACATTTTTGTGCTCTTTCTTACCCCTTCTCCAGTGTCATGGTTGTTGCTTTGTTTGTCTTGGGACATCACCAAATTACATGGAATTCCACGTACCATTGTAAGTGATCGAGACCCTCTATTTGTTAGTTCATTTTGGAGAGAATTGTTTCATCTATAAGGGACGGGCTTGGCCATGAGCAGTGACTACCATCCACAATTAGATGGTCGGAGTGCATGAAATCCTAAGCAGAAATAACCGGCTCTTAAACATGCCAATCATAACAAATCCATTAGGATTATTGTACTTGAGATTTTTTATTGAATTGTTTATGCCCATAGGGTTTATTCTAGTATGGTCGCTTCATTTTGTATTCATATCTCGAGTCTCACATTATACTTATTTGTCTATGTAAAACTGACACTCATAAAATTTCAATGGTAGTCATAATCTATATATGGGAAACAATAATTGAAGTCATTTTGATCATTTATAATATCAAAGTAATAACTAATAGGTTAAATTTTTCCTATTACTTCCAACTTTCATTTTTCATTTTCCACCTCTCACTTTGCTCGTCTCATTCCTTCATTTCTATTCTTTATTCCTCTTTCATTTTCTTATGTGGATACTAGTTTTCCCTACTTTGTTTTGAAAGGATCCATGTAGCCGACTTCATTTAGTTGGGATAAGGCTGAGTTGTTATTGTTATTGTTTGGAACATCCTTCTACTTCGAATTTCTTTTTCTTTTAGTCAAACAACTCTATTGGATTGAATTAGTAATTAAATAACTCAGATTGGTTAGTATTTATTTTTCTTTTTTCTAAACCAATTAACAATCTTGAATGAAAAAAATATCAAGATGATAGTAGTGTAGTATTCATGCTTCTTTTTTATTTCATACCTCAAGATTTTGTTGCCTTGAAGAAATCACTGGAGGATTCACTGACTGCATGACATCGATAGTGTTTTGCGGCATATCCGTAGTGGCTGTATCACTCTCTTCACTTGTTGTCTGAGTATATTCATCAACATCAACAACGTCAATGCATTATCAATGGGACAACAGAAAATTAAAATCTGGTCTGACTCAGCTACTATAATTTTATTTCAGTTTGTATTAAAGTGCATGGACAACAGATCATGGTAGCTCATATTTTAGCTAACTTAGCTAGAACTAGTTAAGTTCATGGGGATGTTCTAAACAATATTGTTAACCACTACTATTCCTAGTCTTTTAATAAATTTTCTTTTCATAAAAAAACATCAACCACGTCAGGTTTTGTCAACTTCTTCTTGTATCCCTAATTCAACTGTATATTTTTGCACAGAAAAAATAAGAATATGATCTTAATATTCACTCTTCTTTTTTGTTTTTTTTTTTTACTTTTCTAACGAATGTGATTGAGAAGAGGTAACTGAATTGCTGATCATGTTAGTTGTCGGATTGAAATCTTTTGGTTTGGCTATTGGACTAATAGAAACCCAATATATACTAATAGAACATTTAAGTATAGAGACATTTGTTAAGGGTATTATTGTAAATGGTTTTTGGGTTTTATATTGTAAAGGCTATTACTGACATACTCACATGTATATAATAACACAACACCCCAGATTAGGGTGTGTTGTCTCTTTCTAATTGTGGTCTCTTACATGGTATCAGAGCCACCAAAGAAACAAACTAGAAAACTAAGAAAACAGCTGCCTTCACTCTTTATTCATGGCTTATTCTTCTACTACTTTATCACTCCCTCCTTTTGCATTCTCTATGACCAATAGTGTCTCTCATGTCTCTGTCAAACTAGATTTTGAAAACTCTTATTTTGGAAAGATCAATTCTTGCCCATTCTCATATATAGTGATCTTCTCAGTTTTGTTGATGGCATGTTGTCTCCATTGGATCAACTCGTTACTGATACTGAAAAAAAGATAACTTTGCCAAATCCAAAATATAAGGTTTGGCTGAAATGAGATCAGTTTCTCCTTACTTGCATCAAAGCCACTCTGTCTCCTGCGGCGTGTGGACATGATTTGGGTGTGCAGAATTCCAGAAATGTTTGGAACGCACTTGAAACTCTTTTTCTACAACAATCTCAGGCTCGACTTGGTCTATTGCATGATCATCTTCAGAATTTCAAAATGGGAACGTAACTTTGTCTGCTGAAACATATATCACCATAATCAAATGCATCACTGATCAACTTGCTGCTCTCAGTCATCGTGTTACCGATTCGGATTTTTAAGTCACACAAATCTTAAATGGACTGCAGAATGATATATAGACCATAAGCCCTTTGTGTTTGTTATTGAGAATCGTGAGCAACCTTCCACCTATGATGATCTTTGCGCAAAACTCCTTGTACATGAGTAGTGGGTCCAACAACTTCATATCACGTCTCCTGGTCCCATTCCAGTAGGATTTCAAGTTACTGAAACCTCACTAGTAGCCGATCATAGTCACCACGTCCCTCCAATCCAATATGTGGTGGTGATCGCCAACACAAGACTTTTTGGCCTGGCAATCAGCGACGTGATTCTCGTGGTACTCAATCTTGTGATGGTGGTACTCACTCTCGTGATGGTTGGACTAATAACAGAAATTCCAGCACTTGTCAAATTTGTAAATGGTCGGGGAATACTGCCGACCACTGTTATTTCCACTACAATCGCGACTCTTGAGATTTTTGTGATTCCAGCAAGCGTAGTGATCATCCCTCTCATGAGTAAGAATCCCTAGCCACTAACTTTGTTGGTATGCACCTTATTGCCAACTGCTCATCTGATGCCTTCTCCGACCATTTGTCCTCTTAGTGGATTGCCAACACTGGAGCAAGTAGTCATATAGTAGCCAATCCATCACTTTTGAACCAATCCAGTCCTTACTCTAGCAATGAGCATGTCTATGTGGGCAGTGGTAATGCATTAAATATTGAGCGTGTTGGTAATGGTCTTCTATCCACTCTCTCTTCTTCATTATCTCTGTCCAATAATTTTAATGTTCCTACTCTTAAAGAAAATTTATTAACTATTGCCAAACTCACTTGTGATAATTTCTGTGTCTTTCAATACTTTCCTTGGGGCTACTCGATCAAAGATCTTCACATGGGGGAGGATAAATTTAGATGGTCTAGTTGAAAACAACCTCTATCGATTACCAGCATGTGGAGTCCAAAGATATTCAGGTTCAATCTTGTGCTTCCCCAGGTTGTCCCTTTGCAGCTTCAACTACGTCTGCCTTAGTCTCATTAAAGTCAGCTTCGCCTATGTTATGGCACGGCGCCTTGGTCACCCTTCATCTCGTGTCCTTTCTAATCTCGTGTATAAAAGTATTTGTTTGTCCGAGTCTATCCAATGCATCTATTTGTGAAGCTTGTAAAGAAGGGAAAAGCAAGCACTCTCTCTCAGCTTTCAGGCTCATTTACCCTCTTCATCTCTATCTTGATTCCTTTGCTACTGCAGTTTACCTAATCAATCGACTTCCGACTCCTGTGTTGGACAATCGCTCCCCTCATGAGATCTTGTTTGGGTCCCCTGTAGAGTATGCACATCTTAAGGTATTTGGGTGTCCCTATTATCCCTATCTTGGTTCCATTCACAAAGATAAGCTTGATCAAAAAATCAGACCGATGTGTTTTTCTTAACTGTAGTAATATTCATAAAGCTTATTGATGTCTCGATCCTGTCTCTTTTTGCATATATCTATCTCATCATGTCCTCTTCGATGAAGCAGTTTTTCCTTTTGCCTCTCAAGACTCTACTGTAAGTTCTTCGAACTCTATCTCTATAGGTCTCTCCTCACTGGCCGCACCTACCACTCTACCACTGTTCCTTTCGTCTCCACCTTCTTCATCTTCAGGTACTAAATCCTCTCCATTATCTTCTTTGCCACCATAACCCCCATCCTCAACTTCACCTATGTCTCAATCCTCTCCCTCATCAGACTATTCTCCAAGTATCCCCTTAGTTGTTGGCCTTCTAGTCCCTGCTTTGTCCCCCCTGATTATGCCCAATTACCAATTTCCATACCAAGTACTCGATCACACCCAATGATCACCCGCTACCATAATGCCTTTGTTATTCGAGATTATGTGAATCTCGGTATTAGCGCTAGGCTAATACCGAGATGGTGAGAGTAGATGTGTAATTGTGTTTAGTTGTGACTCCCAACTCTCTCTCTCTCTCTTTCTCATTGTTTATATGGTATCAGAGCTATAAGCGTTGTTACAGCTATCCTTGATTATTTTCTTCTCTTTTCTCAAGACATCTATCAGTGTTGAAGTGTTCATTTCAAATTGGGGTTTTGTGCCTTCTATTGTCTTTTGTTTGAAGGGGTGCAACACCCTATTACGCTAGAACTTGAAGATCAAATATCCGCAGCACCCTGTCAAGGTTTTGAGATCGATTTTTCCGAGGGTGAATAATCGATTTTCTTTTTGTTGGGATTTTGGAATCAATTTTTTAGTTTGCTAGAGTTTTTGGAGCTTGCTTGATTTTCCAGAAGCTACTGTATAGGCAGATTTTCCTTTTAGTTCAAGTTTTTGAGAACAATTTTTGTAAGGGTTTTTAGAATCGACTTTCCAGAATTTTTCATCTTTTATTGCAATTTCACTCCATCCTTTGGCTATGAATAATGTTTGAACGATCGAAGAATGTGGTGACTAAGCTATTATCTTCATCATAAAATTGTATTACTGAAAAGAAGCTGGAGGGGATTACCAACTTTCACCAATGGAAGAAAATTGTTAAGTTTTTTCTGACTAGACGTGATCAGCAGGATCATTTATTAAAAATTAAACCAGATGATGATACTTGTGAGATACTAGTCATGCAAGAATCTTGGGATAAATGCTGAATTCTATGGATAACCAAATTGTTGATTTGGTGACTTACATTAACACTGCTAAGGAGCTGTGGGAGTATCTTAATGTTCTGCATTCTGGACAGAACAACCTTTCTTGCATTTATGATCTGTCTCAAGAGTTTTATCAGTTTGATCAAAAGGGTCGCCTTTTGACCTAGTATTTCTTAGACTTCAAGAGGATATATGATAAGCTGAGATCCCCCTATCACTTCTAATGTGGAACAAATGCAAAGTCAACAAGAGTAGCTCGTTGTCATGGAATTTTTTAGGAGGACTTGGGAAAGAGTTTGATTCAGTTCGTTCTCAAATTCGTAGTGGTAACAAGATAGCCATACTATCAAAAACATTTTCCCAAGTTCTGTGTCTCTCGCAAGAGTTCCGCTTCAGTGGATACATCAGCCTTGGTTTCTTTTCTATCTAATCGTGGACCCAATAGTGGGGCTAGTAATGGTGGCAATAGTAATAGTGGTGGTAGTAGTGGTCTTCGGGCTGGTTATGGGAAAACCCCTTCTTCAGGTATACAGACTGCTCTTGATAATCCAAGTTCGATGAAGACTGGTCACTATTGTTGTCACCCAGGTCATATCCAACGTTTTTATTGGAAACTTCATGGCAAACCACCTTAGCAACAGTTTGCCAATTCTGTTGCTACTACTAAGTCTGCTATTTCTTCATCTTCATAATCTGAGGGTAAGACTATGATGATGTCTGATGAGGAGTATGCTCGTTTTACCCAGTTTCAAATTTCTCAGTCATCCTAGCTTCTAACTACCACTTTTGTTCAGACAGGTAATGCCACTGCATGTCTTTCGACTGCTACTTCTCATCCCTGGATCATTGATTCAAGGGCTTCAAATCATGACTGGTGTCTCAAGTATATTTTTCTCCTTCTAGAAATCATCGTCTAGTGTTTACTTTAGCTAATGGTTTCATAGCTAAAGTGACTGGTACTGGCACTGTTCATGTTACATCTTCTTTGTCCTTATCTTTCGTTCTTTATTTACCTGACTTTTCTTTTAATCTTTTGTCCATGAATAGGTTTATCAAAACCTATGATTGTTCTGTAACCTTTTTCTCTGACTCTTGTGTAATTCAGGATTTTATGACGAAGAAGATGATTGGTAAAGGTCGTGAATCAGGGGGCCAATATATACTTGAGGACACTTCATCTATGGCGTGTTCTAGTGTGGCGTCACCTCACCAGATTCATTGTGGTTTAGGTCATCCTTTGTTGGAGAGTGTGAAATTTTTGGATACTTGTTTCAATCTCTTTATAGTTTAAATTGTGAGTCTTGTCAGTTTGGGAAACTTCACCATACGAGTTATCCTCTTAGAGTCAATAAACGGTCTGACTAACCTTTTTCTTTGGTTCATTCTGATGTATGGGATCCTTGTCTAGTCATTTTCAAGTTAGGTTTTCGTTATTTTGTTACTTTTGTTGATGACTATTCCAGAATTACCTGGCTTTATTTAATGAAAAATCATTCAGAATTATTTTCCATCTTTTATGCATTTGTAAATTAAATCAATATTCAGTGTCAAACTCCTTTGCGTGTTCTTCATAGTGATAATGCTAAGGAGTATTTTTATGCCCCCTTTACTAAATTTATGGTTCAACGTGTATTGTTCATCAATCCTCTTGTGTTGACACTCCAAAACAAAATAAATGGCCGAGAGGAAGAATAGACATTTAATGAAAGTTACCCAATCTCTTTTGTTTAAGATGAAAGTGGCTAAACCTTTTTGGGCAGATGTTATTTTGACTCTGTGTTACCTTATTAACTATATGCCTTCCTCTGTTTTACCTGGTGGTATTCCTTATTCTTTGTTAATTCCTTTTATGCCTTTGTTTTACCACCCCGTGTATTTGGTAGTGTTTGCTTCATTCGTGATCATCATCCTAGTGTTTCAAAGTTGGATCCTGAAGCTCTTAAGTATCTCTTTATTGGTTATTCTCACACCAAGAAGGGTTATTGTTGTTACTCTTTTAACCTACAAAAATACTTTGTTGTTGTTGATGTTTCCTTCTTGAATCCACCCCTTACGATGCATCTTCTTTTACTATTTCGAAATTGGATGATGATCTTCCCGTTTATGTTGTTCAGCCACTTATTAACCTCATTCCATAGGCGGCCTCATCACTGACACCTCCTATTGTGTTCCAACATCACCATTGGATATGGGCCCCATCCGTTTTGGCTGTCTCTATTCCATCTACCTCTTCGCTTGCTGAGCCTACACTAGGTATTTCTTCCTTGGAACCTTCGTCTGATCTTGATATTTCTATTGCTCATCGTAAAGGTGTTCGGAGTTGTTCCCATTTCTAACTTTGTGTCCTACTCTAGTTTGTCTTCTACCTTCCATTCATGTATGAATACTGTTGAAAATCATCCTATTCCTAAGTCTATTTAGAGGCATTATCTATTCCTGGTTGGAGGGCTACTATGAATGAGGAACTGTTGGCGTTGGAGGAAAATCAGACCTGGGATCTTGTTCCCTTACCCTTAGATAAATCTACTATTGGTTGTCATTGGATGTATGTGGTGACGGTGAAACCTGATGGATCCTTAGCCTGTTTGAAGGCCCATCTTGTGGCAAAGGGCTATGCCCAAGTATATGGTGTAGACTACTTTGATACTTTTTCTCCTGTGGCTAAACTTACTTATGTTCATATTTTGATTTCCCTTGTTGCTACTTATCATTGGCCGTTATATCAATTAGATGTTAAGAATGTTTTTTGCATGGGGATATTCATGAGAAAGTTTATATGGAGCAACCTCCTGGGTTTGTTGCTCAGGGGGAGTCTGGTCTGGTTCATAAGCTCAAGAAAATCATTGTATTGGCTAAAACAATCCCCCCAAGCTTGTTTGACCGGTTCACTACAGTTGTGTTAGAATTTGGGCTTACACAGTGTGGTAGTGATCATTCAGTGTTTTTCTGACGTTTTGGTGCAGGGAAAATATTCCTTGTCATTTATGTAGATGATATTGTTATTACAAGAGATGATGCCTTTGGTATTGAGAACTTGAAAGTGCATCTACAAAAAACATTTCAAACCAAGGATCTGGGAAATTTGAAGTTATTTCTTGGGTGTGGAAGTGGCTCAGTCAAAGAAAGGGATTTTGTTTTCACAATGAAAATGTGTTATTGATCTTCTTTCTTGGGCTCTAAACCTATACTCCCATGGATCCCAATTTAAAGCTTACAGCTGATGATGGTGATGTTTTAGGTGATCTTGAGAAGTACCAAAGGCTAGTTAGAAAATTAAATTGTCTAACAGTGACTTGGCCTGACATCGCCTTTCCTGTTAGTGTGGTGAGTCAGTTTTTGTTTGCCCCTCTGACGTCTTACTAGGAGGTAGTTGTGCATATCTTGTGTTACCTCAAAAAGGCTCCTGGACGTGGTCTCCTCTACAGTAATCATGGGCATGGGAGGATAGAGGGTTTTTCGGATGCTGATTGTGCGGGAACTCCAGTTGACAAGAGGGTCGACTATAGGTTACTGTACATTTGTTGCAGGGAACCTTATGTCCTAGCACAGGCAGAGTCAGAATATATGATCAAGGTACAGGGTACTTGTGAGTTAACGTGGGTGAAACAATCATTGACTAAGCTTGGATTTTCAGAAGATTCTCCTATGCAATTATGGAGGGTGATAATCAAGTTATTGTCCATGTTGCTTCGAATCTTGTGTTTCATGAAAAATTGAAACACATCAAAGTAGACTATCATTTTGTTTGGGAAAAGCTGCAACAAAGGTTGATTTCTCCTTGTCATGTTCATACAGGAGAGCAAGATGTTTTTACAAAACCTTTGGGGAGTGTAAGAGGGGATTATATTTGTAACAAGCTGGGCATGCTTAACATCTATGTTTCAGCTTAAGGGGGAGTGTTAATCAAGATTATGTGAATCTCGGTATTAGCACTAGTCTAATACCAAGATGGTGATGGTAGGTGTGTAATTGTGTGTATTTTTCTTTTTCATATTTTTCCCTGTTATGCCCTTGGTTAACTAATAATATGAATAGAGTGGGTGGGTCCCTCTCTCTCCCTCTATCAATATTGTTGGCTGCCGATGGGTGTATAAAATTAAGGAACTTGCAAATGGGTCTATTGAGCGCTTTAAGCCTCCCATCTATTCACCGGACTACCAAATTCCAATAGCAAATCGGCAATTATGGTGATGGTCGATCGACTCATAAAGTACACACAATTTTTTTGCTCTTTCTTGCCCCTTCTCCAGTGCCATGGTTGTTGCTTTGTTTGTGTTGGGACATCACCAAATTACAAGGAATTCCACGTACCATTGCAGGTGATCGAGACCTCTGTTTGTTAGCTCATTTTGGAGAGAAATGTTTCATCTATAAGGGACGGGCTTGGCCATGAGCAGTGCCTACGATCCATAATCAAATGGTCAGTCTGAAATCCTCAATAGATGTTTGGAGACATATCTTTGAAGCTTTATTTCTGATGAACCTAAGCATTACTGTGGGCCGAATTTTGGTACAATACATCATTCCATTCTGCTGTGGGGATGACCACATTTCAGGCCTTTGTATGGTGGCCCTCCACCTGTGTTGGCCAGGTATATTGGTGGTTCCTCTTCTAATGCGGTTGTGGATCAGGAGTTGTAGCTTCGTGATATGAATTTACACTCACTCAGTTCAAATTTTTTTTGCGCACAAGCCCGTATGAAATCCCAAGCTGATAAACACTGGGTGGATAAGCAGTACGTTGTGGATGATTGGGTGTTTGTCAAATTAAAGCCGTATCACCAACATTCAATCGCCTTGCGTCTCATAAAAAATTGAGCGGTCTGTTTTTTGGTCCATTTCAAGTGTTAGAACACATTGGGCAAGTGGCGTATCACTTGGCATTACCAAATACATCACGGATCCACCATGTGTTCCATGTTTCCATTTTCAATAAGTGTGTTGACTCACCTGGAGAACAAACTATTCCTATGCCAATAGCTGCCTAGTGCAGTTGGTGAGCCATGGTGCGCCTCATACCCATGCTCACCAGGAGGTCTCAAGTTCAAGTCTCCTGGTTGCTACCTTCCCCCCTCCTTTTCCCCCCTAAAAAAAAAACTACTCCCATTCCATTGTTGGCTTCCGAACCCACTGATGTGCCTCTCCCACTTGCTGTCCTCAACTATAGATGCCAGCAACAACAGGATCAGCGGTTTACCAAAAAAAAAAAAAAAAGACAACAGGATCAATGGATACCCCAGGCCTTGATTCAATGGGATTACTTTTTGAACCCCTCATCTCAAAAGATTTCAAAGCGAAGGTTTTGAATTGATTCAGTTGAAATCACTAATGCTCACCAAAATAAAAGGCCTTAGCTAGGAATTTTCATTGAATAATTGTTTGAAAGTATGACAGGAAGTAGATGCATGTCCTCTGCTAACACCACAAAAAGTAAAAACTATTGAACAGCCTGAAATTACAGTCTATTCAAAAAATATAAAGAGCTACCAATAGTACACCTATACTAATTGAAGCTACTGCAGACCAGAGGAGAAATTTATTAAAGAATCTTGTGGTCTGGATGTTTCGATGGATTTTTGACAATACAAATAAAACTATGCCCATGAGAAAAGATATGCACAGCAGGGATAGAGTGGCTGCTAAAAGACAAATTGTTCTACATTGCATGTTCTGATTCCCACGAAGCAACTGGCCAAAACCAAATATACCTGGTACTGAGACTCCGATCACCGGAACTGCAACAGTTGCTCCAATTGTCTTGATATCTTGAGTTTCCTCTCTTGGGTTTGCCTAAAAATTAAATCTGTCTGTGATCAAACCATGCATTTGGTGTTATAATGATTAAAATTGCTAAAATAGGAAATAAATATGGGGAGAAAGGTTTAGTCTATGGTCCATATAATCCAGCTATGGTCGAATATCTATTCCTATCATATAATAAATTGTATTTGGCTGAATTCTTTGTGGTCTTTCCTATTCACATTTGATATCAGCTTAAATGGAGTTTGTCATGTGACAAAACAAAGCATTGAAAAATTAATAGTGATCTAATACTAGTTTGAGTATTAGAGGCATGCTGAACATACATGGGGAATTCATGCCAATAGGTGTCCCGATAGTTGACTTGCCATTTGACAATTCGACATGGCTGAATTAGGTGTCCCGAACTGAGACAATCCTTACTTGGTTTGCTGATTAGAAAATTGCCTTAAATTAAATGGCCAAATCTTCAACACATTGACCTAATCATAATATTTTCCAACAGTTCTAATATATAGTGGTATATGCATAAAAATATAATTGCTAATGACACCACTTTTTTAACAGCCTCATAAAACTAATTTCTACCCCACCACTTGGTAATTAAGCTTTATCATCATTATTAGAATTTTTTTTATGAGAATTATTAGCATATTATGGATATGCATATCATGAACAAATTGAGGAATTCCTTCCTGAGATTCTTATCACATAGTAATTTTATGACACACATCAATTTTTTTTTGCACAAGTATATGACAACCAATGGTAGGTAATAATTGTATCAAGAGGTCTAGCTAGCTTGGTCAATTGGTTTTACAAATAGATTAGCTATGCTACTGTGAAGTATTAAAATGGAAATTGCCTCCATAAATATAAAAGATCAGGACAAGTCAGTGTTGTGTTTCTAGTTCATATTCATATAATTTATATGATCATTGAGCGCTCTATGGAATTTGAAATAAACTGGCTCTTAAAAATGCCAATCATAACAAATCCATTAGGATTACTGTATTTGAGATTTTTTTTTGAACTGTTTATGCCCATGGGGTTTATTCTAGTATGGTTACTTCATTTTGTATTAATAATTTAATATCCCGAGTCTCATATTATACTTATTTGTCTATGTAAAATTGACATTCATAAAATTTCAATGGTAGTCATAATCTATATATGGGAAACAATAATTGAAGTCATTTTGATCATTTATAATATTTAAGTAATGACTATAGATGATTTAAATAATAATTATATAGGTTAAATTTCTCCTATTACTTCCAACTTTCGTTTTTCATTTTCCACCTCTCACTTTTCTCGTCTCATTCCTTCATTTCTATTCTTCATTCCTATTTCATTTTCTTGTGTGGATCTCAGTTTTGCCTACTTTGTTTTGAAAGGATCCATGTAGCCGACTCCATTTAGTTGGGATAAGGCTGAGTTGTTGTTGTTATTATTTGGAACATCCTTCTACTTCGAATTTCTTTTTCTTTTAGTCAAACAACTCTATTGGATTGAATTAGTAATTAAGTAACTGAAATTTGTTAGTATTTATTTTTCTTTTTTGTAACCCAAGTAAAAATCTTGAATGCAAAAAATATCAAGATGATAGGAGTATTCATGCTTCTTTTTTATTTCATACATCCAGATTTTGTTGCCCTGAAGAAATCGCTGGAGGGTTCGCTGACTGCATGACATCGGCAGTGTTTTGTGGCATATCCGCCTGGTTGTGTCCCGCTCTATGTTTTTTGTTTGAGTATGTTCATCAATATCAACAATGTTAATACATTATCAATGGGACAACAAAAAATTGAAATCTGGACTGACTCAGCTAATACAATTTTATTTCAGATTGTATTAAGGTGCATGGACAATAGATCATGGTAGCTAACTTAGCTAGAACTAGTTTAAATCATGGGGATGTTCTAAACAATATTGTTAACCACTGCTATTCCTAGTCTTGTAACAAATTTTCTTTTCATAATAAAAACATCAACCAGGTCAGGTTTTGTCAAAGCTTGTATCCCTAATTTAGCACTTATATATTTTCCCATAGAAAAAATAAGAATATGATCTTAATATTCACTCCCTTTTTTTTCTTTTCTACCGAATGTGATTGAGAAGAGGTAATTGAATTGCTGATCATGTTAGTTGTCGGATTGAAATCTTTTGGTTTGGCTATTGGACTAATAGAGGGTAACTGAGTGGTGAGATTCCTAATGAGTTTCAAAAATGTCATAATTACAAAAATGTCATTAAAACCTAAATGTATGATAATACTTACTTGTTTATTAGTTTCCTCCAATATGTCATAATTGTTCATTTTTCCATATTCATAGAACGTAACTCTATTATATCTAAATTTAAATATCCCATCCGGCCTGCTTTTGTTCCCCACCGGCAAAACTACCAACAACCGAGGGTGAGTGAGGGGTTGGAACCTCCTATTATTCTTTCTTGTGAATGTGATATGCAGGTGGTTCTGATGGTGCTGGTTTTGTAGGTGAGGATAAGTAGTTTTATAGAATTTCTAGTGGTGGCTTTAATTGAAGGAGGATAAAATTGGGGATAACTTTCACTAATTCTATTTATATAATCTATACAGAGGTGGCTCCTTTTAGAGGATTTAATAAGCAATAACTCTCCGGTCTTGGACGAGAAGGGTCCAAGGTATGGGATTGATGAATTAATTAATACCTGAAAATCAACTAAGTGTGCTTGGGGAATGAACATGCATGGACTGTGCATGATATAAACAAAACGTACAAGAACGCAATAAGGATGTTCCTGATAAGAGATTGGCAGATTGCAACTACGGAACCCTAAAAGCTTAATAATTAAGATCCTTGTAGCTCAAGCAAGGATCCAGACGTTGTGTTTATCAATTTCAATGGTTACATCTAAGGGTGTCAATGAGCTGAGTAACCAGTAACCAAGTATTGAATCAGGATTCGGACTTAATACTTGGTCCTGGATCTGAAAATGGTCTTACAATTTGGTTCTGATCAGATCCGGATCTACCCACCTATCTAGTGGATCTATCAGGATCCGGACCGAATACTCGCCTTAAAAATTAACATAAAACCCTAATATTTTAGTAGATTTAAAAGAGTCTAATTGACGGTTACCGTGGTTAACTTAACCCTTCAATATTCACTTCTTTCTTTTTAGTCTTTACAGTTTCATCTTCCCTAGGGTAAGGAAACTACAAACGAAGGATCTGCCGCAGACTAAGAGTGTTAATTGAGTCAATCGATTTTCAGTTCAAAGAAAACAGCCTCTTCTCAAAGCAAACGGTAAGGCTGCATACATTATGAACCTCCCCAGACTCCGGAGTAGTGGGAGCATCGTACACTAAATACATTATATTTAGAAAATTCTATGTAGAAATAGGAAGCAATTTCACAAGCTGAGCCACCAAGGAAACAAACCAGAAAACTAAGAAAACAGCCGCTTTGACTCTTTATTCATGGCTTCTTCTTCTACTACTTTCTCACTCTCTCCTTTTGCATTCCCTATCACCAATAGTGTCTCTCATGTCTCTGTCAAACTAGATTCTGTAAACTATCTTATTTTGGAAAGATCAGTTCATGTTCATTCTCATATGTAGTGATCTTCTTAGTTTCATTCATGGCACGTTGTCTCCATTGGATCAACTCTTTACTGATACTGAAAAAAAGATAACTTCGGCCAAATCTAGAATATAAGGTTTGTCTGAAATGAGATCAGTTTCTTCTTAGTTGCATCAAAGCCACTCTGTCTCTTGGTGGCGTATGGACATGATTTGGGTGTGCAGAATTCCAAAAATGTTTGGAACGCACTTGAAACTCTTTTTCTACAACAATCTCAGGCTCAACTTGGTCTATTGCATGATCATCTTCAGAATATCAAAATGGGAACTTTGTCTGCTAAAACATATATCGCCATAATCAAATGCATCGCTGATTATTAGAATAGAATGCTGTAGATATTATTAATTGATGTTAAAACAGTATTATAGAGAGAGGTATTTATAATGTTAGAGGAGCCCACAGCCTAGGATCTCAATAACCATAGAAAACTCAAAGTCCTAAACTGAGAAGAATTGTGATTGGAAAGAGTTCTAATTAGAAGGATTCCTAATAATAGAAGATATGTTATATTGGCTTGGGGTGCAAGTTGTGAACAGATAGGGACCTCGTCTATTACACCTCCTCAAGTTGAAGACGGAGAGGATCGAAGCTTCATCTTGTCACGAAGGAAGCAAAACAAGCGGTGCCCAAACCCTTAGTCATAATGTCAGCAATTTGACCCTTTGTGGAGATAAAATGAACCTGTAGTTCACGTTGCGCGACCTTGTCATGAACAAAATGAAAGTCTATTTCAACATGCTTGGTACGATCATGGAATACTAGGTCTGTAGAGAGATATGTCGCACCAATATTGTCACACCAGGGGATCAGGGCCTGAAGAATCGGGATCCCAAGTTCACTAAATAAAGAACGTAGCCAGGTAAGCTCAGTACAGACATCAGCCAGTGCCATGTACTCAGATTTGGTGGATGACCTAGCCACTATCCGTTGCTTTTTGGAGGTCCAGGAAATCAGATTAGGCCCCATATAAATTGCATACCCGCCAGTAGATTTTCTGTCATCCCCATCACCCGCCCAGTCAGCGTCAATGAAGGCCTGTAACTAAAGAGAATCAGACTTAGAAATGAACAATCCAAAATTTTAGATGTATTTGAGGTACCGTAATATCCGTTTCACCATAGACTAGTGATCATCGCTGGGAGCATGCATAAAGTAACACCCCCAGTTCACAGAGAAGGTGACATCAGGGTGTGTAAGAGTAATGTATTGTACAGCCCCAACAATTGACTTGTATTTGGTGGGATCAGAAAATAAGGCACCCCCTTGAGCAAATAGTTGAATAGTGGTTACCATCGGGTGGTAGGAGATTTTCCGTCTTTGCTCCCCTTCTAGATGGATTATATCTTCAGTTTCCTTTGAAGCAAATTGGGTGGCTATCGAGTTCGATGGGGATCCTATTGGAAGAATTGTTTGTCTTGTATTTTGTTCTACTATTTGCCATCTTTGGAATGAAAGGAATGCACAGATCTTTTGCCAAAGATCCAAGAACATCCCCGAGGTTCTCCTAGATATTCAGAGGGATGTTAAAGATAGATGCAATGGGCTGGTGCTCAAGGGTTAGAGATTTGGGAGAAATTGCTTCTTGGTTCAAAAATGGGGTATTTGTGTCTCATGGTCGAACCATTGATGAGGTTTTTTTGGTTCTTTCCTTCTCAATCCACTATGAGATTAGTGTTTGTTTATCCTTAAGAAAGTAGTTGTCTTGTTGGCTTTGTCTCCCTTTCTTGGGTTTGTCCATCTGAGAGTTCTTTAGTTATTCTTCTCTTGTTTTCTGTATTCTTTGTATAGTTTCTCTCTTTTTTTCAATAAAGCGATATTACCTACCAAAAAAAGACATGAGAGGTTGTCAATGAGATCTCATCCAAATAACTCTTGTACTATCACCAACAACTGCTTAGCTCAGTTGGTGAGCTGTAGTGCTCTTCATGCCCATGCTCATCAAGAGGTCTCGAGTTCGAGTGTCTTGGCTGGTATCTTATTCCCTCCCCGGTTCGATCCCCCCCCCCCTCCTATCAAATATATATGTAAAGCTCCCAATTAACCAAAAAAAAAAAACTCTTGTAATATCTCCATTATTATTGAAAACATCATGAAATCTTATGCTTTATGATACAACTTACTTCAGCTTGTGAGTCACATTCAATCCATAGAATATCCACTTTCATCAATGTCGAGCAATCAAATGAGTCATTCCTATATAACGATTAGAATATTTAAAATGCAAAATCTTTCAGGTCCCTCTCCCCTGCACCAGCACAGTGATGAAACAACAAAGTTCGATTAACTACACAATTCTCTACTTGAACCTTATCCTTAAACAAAGAAATATCTAGTCACCTTAGTGGACTTGGTCTTGCCACCCCCATTTTTATCTAGAAAAACGGCTTTCCCGGTCATTTCCTCTAGCAGAACTAAAGAAGGTTCTTCGTGCCTTCTCTTGCTCACCTGGGTTAGGAGTTAGGACTCACTAGTCACCTCGAATTTGCTTTCTGCATCAAAACTCTCTCTATTTAAAGGCATTCATAAGCATACATTTCTCAGAAGTGCATATCTCTCAAGTCCATTCCTCCCTTCACCTTAATTCAAACCCTTCTTTTAATTCTCACCCAAATAAGATTCAAAATCAAATCTGATCAAGAACGGTATTTGCAGGAAAGGGCAATCTGTTGGGATTAATCAAACCCACTTGTCTAGTGTGTATTGAGAAATACAATAATCCAATAAGAAAATTACCAAGCAAATATAGCCAAGAACATAACAAAAATAAAATTGCAAGCAAGCAATCACACAATCAACACCAAGAATTTTACGTGGAAAAACCCTCCAGTGTAGAGGAAAAAAACCACGGGGCAAATATTGCACCAATCCACTATGAGAAAAATAGGAGTACAGTGATTCTCTCAAGTTCTTGCCCAGACTTGAGATGTACAAACAATTGGAGACAATACAATAGGGATTACCTCACAAGGAGCCAAACCAAGTTCTCACCACAAATACCACCTCCCAAAGTCACCTTGCTTTGTAGAGATCTCAAAGTTGTAGTAGAAACACCAAGGCTCCAAAGCCAAACTCGAATCCCCTGCTCCTTACCTTCTCCTCCTTCTTCTTCTCTCTCTCTCTTTTTCTCTCTTCTCTTTCTCTCTGGTTTTTCCTCTCTGTGTTCGTTCTTCTCTCTGGAGAACTCACCACCACATAACCAAAACCAATTGAAGAAGAAAAGAAAAAATAATAAAAAAAAACCAAATAAACAAAGCCAAATTGGTTTTCTTGCTTCCACCGCCTAAGCTCTCTTTGGGACTTGGGCTGGACAAAATAAATGGCTGGGCCCCACTAACAATCTCCCCCTCCAGCCCATGAGGAAGGAGATCCACCATGCGACTCCTCACTTGGAGTCCATCCCAACCAAAGCTGTGCAAAGCTCAAGCTTCTCCCTGGAAACAACCTTGGTCATCATATCTGAAGGATTCTGCTTTGTATGAATCTTCTTGAGCCGAAGTAACTGCTTCTCCACAACTTCACGAAGCCAATGATATCTCACATCAATATGCTTTGTGCGGGAATGATACATAGCATTCTTGCTCAAGTCCATAGCACTCTGACTATCACAAAATACCACATACTCTTCTTGCTTCAAACCCAATTCACTAAGAAAATGCTTCATCCACAACATCTCTTTACCTGCTTCTATAGCAACAATATACTCAGCTTCAGTTGTAGATAGAGCAACACATTTTTGCAATCTGGACTGCCATGACACAACTCCCCCTGCAAAAGTAAACAAAATCCCTAAAGTGGATTTTCTGCCATCAAGGTCACCTGCCATATCTGCATCTGTAAAGCCTTCCAAGATTGGTTTGGAATCCCCAAAGCTCAAACACAACTTGGAACTACCCCTCAGATATCTGAAGATCCACTTCACTACTTCCCAGTGTTCTCTGCCAGGATTAGACAAAAATCTGCTCACCACACCAACTGCATGTGCAATATCTGGACGTGTGCAAACCATTGCATACATTAAGCTAGAAACTACAGATGAATAAGGAACAGTTGTCATCTCTTCTTTTTCTTCTTCAGTGGAGGGGCATGTCTTCTTACTCAGCTTGAAGTGACTTGCAAGAGGTGTGCTAACTGGTTTAGCACCTTTCATATTGAATCTCTCAAGGATTCTCTCAACATACTATTCTTGTGACAACCACAATTTCTTTGCTTTCCTGTCACGAACAATCTGCATTCCCAAAATCTGTCTTGCAGGGCCTAAGTTCTTCATGTCAAAAGACTTGAACAATTCATCTTTCAACCTGCCAATCATCTTGCAATCTTGTCCTATAATTAACATATCATCAACATAAAGAAGAAGTATAATGAAGTTACCATCAGGGAATCTTCTGAAATAAACACAATGATCTGCAGAAGTTCTTGTGTAGCTGTGGTCCACCATGAATGAATCAAATTTCTTGTACCACTGCCTTGGCGCCTGTTTCAATCCATACAAGCTTTTCTTCAACCTAGTAGGGCCGGGCTCAGCTTGGATTTAGGTTAAGGTTCCTAAGGTTGGATTTAGGTTTAGTGCAAGCCTAGCCCAGCCCGGCCCGTTGACACCCCTAAACCTCTCTGAAACATCGAGTAGAATCTGATCGATAAATCAAGGCCTCAACTCGATTCTGAAGACTAATATTCTTCGACGGCCTGTCGTTGTCGAGCCGACCACTTTTTTGTCTTTTTATTGTAGAACACTTTTTGATGTCGAATTTTGTAAATTTTATTCTACCAAAAAAAAAAAAAAACCTTTCTCGTACTCCATGTATGTGCAATCCTTTACCCAATGAATGATTTGGATGGGGGCTTCTAATCCTAAAACGTATAAGGAGCCTGTGCTCTTCCTATAAGTCTACAAGTATGAAGCCTCTCACGTTGGGATTGAGGTCCTCTCCAGGGAGCCCAGTACTCGCAGGGGGTATCTAGCCATTGGGCTGTGCCACACACATCCCTAAGTGTGCATCGAGATGTGTGTGGCACAGCCCAACCCATGGATGCCCCCTGGGCACTCCCTGGGTGCTGAGCTCTCTGGAGAGGAGCCAAATCCCATACGTTGAGAGGAGGGTTTTTGAATTTTTCTTTAAATTATTCTAAGTGATGAAACCAAAGTTAAGTTGAGAGAGAGAGAGTGTAAAAAAAAGCCCTAATTAGGGGCTGCAGTGAATCCGAGTTTTGGCTTCTATACTGACTTAAGAGCGGCCTCTAACCATTCTTTTTCAAGTTTTCTTTTGAGACCGAAAGCATCTAGTTCCAATGTTGCTCGTTTGCATGCATCTCCTTCTTTACTTATTTTATGTCAATAATATATATGTGCGTGAAATGTTAAAACCCTAAACCTACATTAAAATTAAGAGGAACAGAGAAGAGACGAGTTTGAGAGTTCTCCCAGAATGAGAGACTCTAGAAGAGTTCTGTACTTTATATATTAAAACATAATGGTTTGTAATACAACCCTACATAACTCAAGTATTTACATCAGATGCCATTGTACTGACTATGTTCCACCAGATTGATTTAATACTCTAACATCCCCCCTCAAACTGAGCCGAGAGCAGAGGCCCAGTTTGACACAAATACGCGCCATAGGCTCCCGTGGAAGTGGCTTAGTGAATACATCAGCCAGTAGGTGGTTGGAGGGAATAAATCTGGTGATAAGTGAGCCAAGAGCCACTCTCTCACGTACATAGTGATAATCCACCTCGATATGTTTAGTGCGGGCTTGTAGAACCGGATTAACCGTCATATGAAGTGCACTAATATTGTTGCAAAACAACGTTGCTGGCCTAGACTGAGTAATGCCAATGTCACGAAGAAGAAAAGCTAGCCAAGTGAGCTCAGTCGTCGTAGTGGCCATAGCCCGGTATTCCGCTTCCGTACTAGACTGAGCTATAGTGGGTTGCTTCTTGGCACTCCAAGAGATGCAATTGGAACCAAGAAACGTGCAAAAACCAGTAGTGGAACGTCGAGTGGTCAGACAACCTACCCAGTCTGAGTCCAAGAAAGCAAAGAGATCCAAGGTACTATTGCGAACAATCCGCAGACCTCGATCTAGAGTGCCATGGACATAATGAAGAATCCGTTTAACCATACCAAAATGTGTCATAGTTGGGGCATGCATGTGTTGGCACACCGAGTTAACTGCAAACAACAGATCAGGCCGTGTCATCGTTAGGTACTGAAGGGCCCCAACAAGGCTCATATACAAGGTAACATCATGAAAAGGATTAGTGGAAGTCGTATCCGGCCGAAGAACAATAGGAGTAGCCGTGGGTTTAATGTCCACCATGTGAGCACGACGAAGAATGTCTGTAGCATATTTCGCCTGAGAAAGAAATAACCCTTGTGGGGTTGTGGACACCTCGATGCCAAGAAAGTAATGCAGTGGGCCGAGATCCTTCATTGCAAAACGAGAACCCAATGTGAGAATAAACTCGTCAACAAACTTCGAGTTATTCCCCGTTAGAACAATATCATCAACATAAAGAAGCAGTATTACAACACATCCAGCCGACAGGTAGACGAACATAGAGGAATCAGATGTGCAATAAAAGAAGCCACACTCTAAAAAAACATGCTAAATCGATCAAACCAGGCCCGAGGAGCCTGTCGAAGACCATATAGAGCATGATCAAGGCGACACACAGCATTAGGCTACAAGGAATCAACAAACCCCAGGGGCTGACGCATATACACTGGTGTGGAAAGAAAGCCATGTAAAAAGGCATTTTTAACATCTAATTGATGAATAGGCCACCCAAGAACAGTGGCAACCAATAGAACCAAACGAATAGAACCAGGTTTGATAACCGGGCTAAAGGTTTCAATAAAATCCACCCCCCCTTGTTGATTGAACCCTTCGGCAACGAGGCGGGCTTTCAATCGCTCCAATGACCCATCAGCTTTTAATTTGGCTTTGAAAACCCACTTACACCCAACAATATTCATAGAATCATCTTTAGGCACCAAAGTCCAAGTCTGGTTTTGGGCCAGTGCTTGCATTTCTTCAAGCATTGCAGCAGCCCAACCGGGATGGCGAAGAGCAGCCTTGACTGAAGTGGGTTCAGTGGGTATAGAGGATACAGCGAGAGCATAGCGTGGGTTAGGTTTGCGAATGCCGGCACGGCTCCTAGTGAGCATTGGATGAGACACAGCAATAGGCCCAGTTTGATCCACAGTAGGCTGAGGAGACCCATCTGAGGGTAAAGTAATAGCAGGCCCAGATTGCTGCATAGTTGTGTTTGACCCATTTTGAGCAGGCCCATGTGGCTGCAAATTAGAACCAGAAGGCCCATGGGATTGAATACTAGAACCAGGATCAGACCCATGATCAGGCCCATGGGGCTGCAGACCAGGAACAGGCCCATGGGGCTGTTTATCAGTTACAGGTGCAGGAGCATTTTGCTGAGTTGCTAAATCAGAGAACCATGAATCCACCCGTGGAGCAGGTTCCTGCTGTTGAGTGGAAGCTTCCTGTGATGATGGAGTAAGCCACCTTTCAAAAGTTCCAATATCACAAGAAGATGAACTGACCAAAGGAATATGGTTGGGCTGTTTGAAAGGAAATAGAGCCTCGTCAAAGACAACATGTCTAGAAATATAGACGCGCCCAGTAGATCTGTAGAGACACCGATACCCTTTGTGTCGATCACTATATCCCCAAAAAAACACATGGTAGTGAGCATGGAGCAAGCTTATGAGCAGCATCCCCACGCAAGTATGGATAGCATAAAGAACCAAACACTCGCATCATAGAATAATCTGGCTATTTATGAAATAAAGTGTGCAACGGGGTGTCCATTTCCAAAACCTTAGAGGGGAGTCTGTTGATAAAAAAAATAGCAGAAGAAAATGCATCTACCCAGAACCGATAGGGTACAGAAGTAGCATATAGCATTGCAAGGCCCAGCTTAATAATGTGCCTGTGTTTCCTTTCAGCCACACTGTTTTGCTCAGGAGTTCCAGGGCAAGACACAGTGTTGAGTATACCACAGCGCCGGAGATGAGCCAAAAATTGTTTGTCAATAAATTCCCCTCCACCATCACATTGGAACACCTTAAGTTTGGTATTAAATTGCCATTCCACCATGGATTGAAACTCCAAAAGTACAGCAAAAAAATCAGATTTCCTCTTAAGAGGATGCAGCCAGGTATATCTAGAAAAATCATCAATGAAAATAACGTAAAATCTAAAGTGTTGAACACTACCAATAGGGGCTTTCCCCCACAAATCACAATGAACACGGTCCAATGGAGCAGTACAACGAGCATAGGAGGTAAGAAAGGGAAGTTTCCTACTCTTACTCAGCTCACAACTAGAACACAAATGTTTGGATTTATTAGTTACAGATATTAAACCTCTATTGGAAAGAAACTGAACAATACGGCCATGAGGATGGCCAAGTCTCTGGTGCCAAACATCCTCTGTAGTGGAATGAAATCGAGACAAAAACAAGGCTAAGAGATCTCTATCAGACTGGTGCTTCACTTCGGATGGAGCATCAAAGGTGTTCAAACCACCACAGTTACTCCCCGATGCCAAAATCCTCTTGGTCTGTAGGTCCTTAACCACAAAACCAGTATGATCAAATTCAAAAGAACATGGAAAATCTCTGGTAAGTGAGACACAGAGAGTAAATTTTTCTTGATATCTGGTACTAGCAGAACATTTTTAAGTGGTAGAGAAGCAGAACCAGCAGTGATGTTAGCATTCCCAATGTGTGTAACAGGAAGGTGAATCCCATTCCCCACCATTATAGTACTACTACCTTTATAGGGAGTAAGAGAGTGAAGAATACCTCGTTTATCAGTGACATGAGCAGAGGCACCGGTATTAGGGAACCACTCAGAGTCTAGCGAATTCTTGAGATGCATTGCAGTGGGAGCCTGAGGAAGATCATCAGGCTGGTAGCTATTGTCGAACCAGCTGTAATACTTGAGCGCTCCATGTCCATGTTTATGACATATCTGGCACTTAATAACAGATCTGTAGCCTGAATTTGAAGATCCTTTGTTCGGCTGTGAGGAATTTGAAGATCCTCTGTTCTCAACTTTATTTTCTTTGTCATCAGAATTGGAAGACCGAGAGGAATTCTGAATGAAACCTCGACCACGAGAGGTGAAAGAACCTCATCGTCCCTTCCCTCGAGAAGATTTCGCCCCAAGAAGTGCCAAATGTGGATTGGCCAAATCAGAGGAAGACATGTTACCTTTGTTCCGAAGCTCATGGCTAAGCAAGAGAGGAACGAGTTCTTGGTAACTAGGCACAGGGGGTTTCAGCATGGTGGTTGCAAAGTTTCATAAGATGATCCAAGATTTGTAAGAAGAAGAAAGACTTTCCTCTGGTCTTCAACCGGCTTGCCTATGGAACTTAACTGATAGCATATATTCTTGAATTCAATCAAGAACGCAGAGAGAGAAGTGGAATCCACTTTCTTCAAGAAATGGAGCTTCGACAGTAGTTCGAACTCCCTAGCTTCATAGGCCTATGAGAAAGCAGCAACAAGAGTGCTCCACAAATCACAGGCTGTCTTAATGCCTACTACGAGACCAAGAACCTCTTCAGAAAGGGTTCCGGTGATCCACGCTTTGACCAGGCGATCTGTTTGAATCCATACCTGATAGGCTGGATTCACGATCTCTTTGCCATCTGAGTCCAGGATTCCGTGAGATGGTGAGTAGCATTCACCATTGATGAGACCGACCAGATCTTGGCTTTCAATTAGGGAAAGCATTTGTGTCTCCCAGAGCAGAAAATTGGTCTGCGTGAGTTTGATAGTGACGAAATTAGCAACTTTGAGCGCCCTTGGATAGGGAAATGCCATGGATGAACCTGCCATAGCACTGGCTTCAAGCAGGAAAGCAGCTACGAACGCGAGAGACCAGCTCTATTCTTGCTCTGATACCATAAGAGGAACAGAGAAGAGACGAGTTTGAGAGTTCTCCCAGAATGAGAGACTCTAAAAGAGTTCTGTACTTGATATATTAAAACATAATGGTTTGTAATACAACCCTACATAATTCAAGTATTTACATCAAATGCCATTGTACTAACTATGTTACACTAGATTGATTTAATACTCTAACAAAAATCTCTCTTTCTCTTGGATCCAGATCGTTTACGGCACCCTAGTCGAGGCGCTCGGGCAGGGATAAGGCAGTCATTATAGCTCACCCTATTTGGGCGCCGCTCAAGCCGCTACGGGCAAGACGCCATAGAGGATCTGAATTGCTCTCTCTCTCTCTCTCAGGTAGCAACGAAGCAGGTTGGGGTGTCCATGGCGGACTGCAGCAGTGGTAGGGTATGTTACGGTTAGGGGTGTTGCGATGGAGTGGGTGGGGTGGGGACGCATGGTGGTGGCATTGGTGGTATTAATTGTATTATAAATAGTTTTATAAATGAAAATGTGGTCTATGGCCTCAGTTTAGAAAATCGCTGCGAAAGAAGAATAAAAAACTCATAAAGGGAAAAGGTAAATAGCAAATATTTAAATTAAAATACACCTTACACACTATGGCCGCAAATTTAAAAAATGCCACGAAAAATGGTTACACTGTCAAATTATTAAACTGCAATCGTATATTCATTTGTATTGCGTCATTGTATCCACGGCAGATTGCCAGTACTTTTTAAAACCACCATAGTAAGTCCATAGAAACGGTTTTTAGGTCTACGACATCGCTTTAAAACTAGTTCTAAAAGTTAATTTCCTTGTAGTGCAAACAAAGCTCCTACTTCCCATTTAGAATAATGCACCACATCCCCATTGCTTTTGGTCTAGAAGAAACAACAACATCAGTATACACAAGGAAGGTCTCCAAGGGGTCGGCAAAGGAAGAAGGAGATCGCTCAGTAGTGCTATGAACAGGAGATGAATATGTGATCAAAGAGAGGGATTCCTTCATGTTTCTATTAACAATATATCCAAGAGCTAAAAGGAGGAATATATGGAGACTGTAAAGCATGTTGAATTCCTCAACCTCCAAATCTCTAAAACAACAGTCACATGTGAAGAAACCTCGATCTATTACTCCTATGTCAAGCAAGGGACTTTTCCCCATTTAAGAATGCATTCGAAGAAAGGCATTGGGGGACCAGATGGGGACCTCAAACTCACACAAGACGCAACATAGGCTTGTTGAGCTAAGGGGCATTCAAGAAGAGCATGCTCCACTATTTCAACCTCATGTTCACACTCTAGGCACAACCTAGATGTTAGAATATTGTTTCTCTTGAGGTTCACCAATACTCATATAGCATTCAAGCAAGCCTTCCAAAGAAAAGACCAGACTATAAGGGGTCTTACAGTTTCAAATAAAGTTCAATACGAGTTTAGGGATGCAAGTAATCCTTTTAACAAGACTTGATTAAGGGGGAGACAAAGATGGCCCCAATCTATAAGTACATCTGACTGAGAATGTGCCCTCAGGATTTGAGGCCCCAACATAAATGCTCCTACCCTCCTTCAAAACTAAGAAATATCTTGAGGATAGCCTCCCCCTCAAAAGGCTCAATGATCCTCATCAATTTTTTATCCACCCACCATTGAGGAGAAAGAGAAATAAGGCAGCCACCCACCAATCTACACAATCCATGGGTTTGGGGGAATGAATGTTATACACTTCAAGATCAGGCACCCATGGGTCATTCTAGATCTGAATGGGATTATTATTTTCCACCACCCATAGGATCCCTTTCACCAGTACATTCCTACACCTCCAAATACTTCTCCATGTGCTTAAAGGTTGTGCCCCTAACTGTGCAGAGAGAAACTCACCATGGGGAAAACAGATGCTTCCAATCAATCTTGTCATAGGAGGTTTGGCTTGTTCAAAGATGTCATCCCAACTTAGCCAACAATTCTTCATTTTGAATAACGAGGTCATGGATTCCAAGCCCTCCACAGAGCTTAGGGATGCTAATGACATCCCACCTAACCTAGTGAATCTTCCTCTCTTGAAAGGCTCTTACACCCAGAAAAATCTTCAACAGGTCTTGTTCAAATCTGATAACAAGCCAATCAGCAAAGAGAAGTGCGTCATAGTATATGAGGAAATTTCTAAAGCCACCGACTTGAACAGAACTTCTCTCTCTGCCAGAGAGAGAAGTTTCTCCTTCCATCCTGATATCCTGCTAAGTGTTATATCCTTTATTTCTTTGAAGGCTTTCTTCTAGTCTATCAGAAATGGAAGGCTCAAGTACCTTCCTCTTTGTGATCCCACGACCACCCACTATTCTTGTGAAAATATGTCTCAGTCTAATAGGGTTATTTGGGATGAACGTGGCACATGATTTAAAGTTATTCACAAATTGGCCCACTGCACCAAAATACAAATCAAAAGAATTTGTGAGATATTTCAGGGAGCCATGTTTAGACTTTAGGAAAATGAGGCAATCATCAGCAAAAAAAGATGAGTGGTTTGAGGACTTTGTCACTGCCCCTAAATTCCATGTGACTCCCAAAAGACACAACATCGACAAGTAGAGATGTGAAGCATTACGTACACATAATAGAGAGACTAGTAGATAGTGGATCACCCTAACAAAGTCCCCTGGTTGTTTTAAATCCCCCATTTTTGAACTCATTTAGAAAGAATGAGTAGGAAATTGCGATGACACACTAAGATATGAGATGCACCCATTTGTCATACAGCCCAACGAAGTTAACATTGTAAAATGGAAGCCCCACTTCATACGATCATATGATTTCCTCACATAAAGCTTGAAAGGTACAAGGTATTCACACCTGATGCCCTCCTTTTCTTTGTTTTATGTGATGGAATAATAACTCATTAGCAATCAAAACATTTTTCAGAAATGCTTCTTCCCTCAAAAAATGCATTCTACTTAGGCATTACAATCAGATTCAAGCATTTCTTCAACCTCTTGGAAAAGACCTTTGCAAAAATTATGTATATCATATTGCATAAACTAATAGGTCTAAATTGATCCACATTTTCAGATTCCTTGACTTTGGGGATAGTGCTTGTTGTTGTTGCCCATTCAGCCCCTATGGAGATATTCACAGTTGTTGAGGATATAAAGTTCTTCCAGCCTAGGTTTGTTTCATGTGGCTTCTATCATGTATATAGAGAGAAAATGGTTTGGCCCATTCTATTTCGAAATGGGCATTTGGTTATCCTTGTAAGTGTCTTTGGGTCTCCTTGCTCCCTGAGAAGTTGTTTAATATTGTATAACAATTGTTGCCCTTTAGTGATTAATAAATTATACTCCTTAGGGGGCATTGGAAAAAAAAATAAGTGTTAACTCTATAAAAAGAGTGAAAATATCAGTGCGATGGTGGCCTTTCAGACTCTTAAACGTTACCTATTTCTATGTAGGGATTGACTTTGGGTAAGGTAGACATGGTTGACTTAATTACTTCTTAGAATACATTTATTTTAATTATTTTTCTCTAAATAGATCTATAGATGAAAATGTGGTCCATGGTCTCAGTTAGAAAATCACCGCGAAAGATGAATAAATAACTCATAAAAGGGAAAATGTAATTAACAAATATTTAAATTAAAATATACCTCACACAATATGGCCGCAAATTTAAAAAATGCCACAAAAAATGGATACCTGTCAAATTATTAAACTGCAACCGTACATCAAATTGTATTGTTTCATTATATCGATGACAAATTCCCGATAATTTTTTAAACCACCATTACAGGTCTATAGAAATGTTTTTTACGTCTACGACATCAGTTTAAAATCGATGCTAAAAGTTTATTTTCTTGTAGTAAAAACAAAGCTCCTACTTCCCATTTAGAATAATGCTCCCAACCCCATTGCTTTTGGTCAAGCAGAAACAACAACATCAGTATACACAAGGAAGGTCTCTAAGGGGTCGTCAAAGGAAAAAGGAGATAGCTCAGTAGTGCTATGAGCAGGAGATGAATATGTGATCAAAGAGAGGGATTCCTCCACGTTTCTATTAACAATAGATTCGAGAGCTGAAAGGAGGTATATCTGGAGACTCTAAAGCATCTTGAATTCCTCAACCTCCAAATCTCTAAAACAACAATCACATGTGAAGTAAGGAACCTCTATTACTCCTTTGTCAAGCAAGGGACTTTACCATATTTAAGAATACATTCAAAGAAAGGCATTGGAGGACCAAATGGGGACCTCATACTCACACAAGATGCAAAACAAGCTTATTGAGCTAAGGGGCATTCAAGAAGCGCATGCTCCACTGTTTCAACCTTATGCCCACACTCTAGGTACAACTTAAATGGTACAATATTGTTTCTCTTGAGGTTCACCAAAACTCCTATAGCATTAAAGCAAGCCTTCCAAAGAAAAGACTAGACTATTAGGGGTCTTATAGTTTCAAATAATGTCCAACCCTAGTTTAGGGATGCAAGTAATCCTTCTAATAGAACTTGATTAAGGGGGAGCCAAAGATGATCCCAATCTGTGAGTAGATCTAACTGAGAATGTGCCCTTAGGATTTGAGGCCCCAACATAAACACTTCAGTCCTCCTTCAAAACTAAGAAAGATTTTGAGGATACCCTCCACCTCAAAAGGCTTAAAGAGCCTCATCAATTTATCCACCCTCCATTGAGCAGAAAGAGAACTAAGGCAGCCACCACCAATCTATACAATCTAGGGGTTTGGGGGAATGAATGTTACACCCTTCAAGATCAGGCACCCATGGGTTATTCCAAATCTGGATGGGATTATTTTTTTCCACCATCTATAGGATCCCTATCACCGGTACATTCCTATCGCTCCAAATACTTCTCAATACCCATAAAGGTTGCTCCCTTAACTGTGCAGAGAGAAACTCACCATGTGGAAAACTGATACTTCTAGTCAACCTTGTCATAGGAGGTTTAGCTTGTTCAAAAGTTGTCATCCCAACTAGCCAACAATGTTTCATTTTGAATAACAAGGTCATACATCCCAAGCCCTCCATGGATCTTAGGGATGCTAACGACATCCCACCTAACCCAGTGAAACTTCCTCTCTTGCAGCTTTTACACCCACAAAAATCTACAATAGGTCTTGTTCAAATATGATAACAAGCCAATAGGCAAAGAGAAGTGGGCCATAGTATATGAGGGAATTTCTGAAGCAACTGACTTGATCAAAACTTCACTTCTTGTCGGAGAGAGAAGTTTCTCCTTCCATCCTGAAAAAGCCCCCTGGTTGTTTCAACTACTCCTTTTCTAAACTAAATTTAGAAGGAATGAGTAAGAAATTATGTTGACACGCTGAGATATGAGATGCAACCATTTTTCATACAGCCCAATGAAGTTAAAATTGTAAAAAGGAAGCCCCACTTAATACAGTCATATGCTTTCCTCATATCAAGCTTGAAAGTTGCAAGGTATTCACATCTGATGCCTCCCTTTTCTCTGTTTTATGTGATGGAATAACTCATTAGCAATCAAAACATTTTTAGAAATGCTTCTTCCCTCAACAAATGCATTCTACTTATGCATCACAATCAGATTCAAGTATTTCTTTAACCTCTTGGATAAGACCTTTGTATAAATTATGTACATCATATTGCACAAACTTTTAGGTCTAAACTTATCCATATTTTCAGCTTCCAGACTCCTAAACGTTACCTATTTCTACGTTGGGATTGACTTTGGGTAAGGGAGATGTGGTTGACTTAATTCCTTCTTAAAATACATTTATTTTAATTGTTTAATTGGAGAAAGAACTCTACCTGGGTGCGTGTGATATGCTGTCTTTGTACCCATACATAGGGACACGCAAAATAACTACCATGCCCCCATGGAAAGGCGGAATTTCCAAAGGACACAGTGATCAGTTCGCATGCCACTATGTCTGGCACAGGGGTAGCGCACGTTCCCATGTAGCATTCAAGCATTTTTTCAACCTCTTGGATAAGACCTTTGCAAAAAATTTTGTATATTGTATTGCACAAACTAATAGGTCTAAATTGATCCACATTTTCAACTTCCTTGACTTTGGGGTTAGTGCTTGTTGTTGGGGCGTACTTAACCCCTGTGGCCGGAGGTATTCACAGTTGTTGAGGATATAAAGTTCCTTCAGCCTAGGTTTGTTTCATGTTACTTCTATCTTGTATATAAGGAGAAAATGATTTGACCCATTCTATTTCTAAATGAGCATTTGATTATCCTTGTATGTGTCTTTGGGTCTGTCTCCTTGCTCCGTAAGAAGTTGTTTAATATTGTACAACAATTGCTGCCCTCTAGGGCTTAATAAATTATCCTCCTTAGGGGGCATTGAAAAAATAAATAATCATTGACTCTATAAAAAGGGTGAAAATATTGGTGCTTTGGTGGCCTTCCAGACTCTTAAAAGTTACCTAGCTATTTCTACGTTGGGATTGACTTTGGGTAAGGGAGACATGGTGGACTTAATTCCTTCTTAGAATACATTTATTTTAATTATTTTATGGGAGAAAGAACGCTACATGGACACGTGTGGTGTGCTGTCCCTATGCCCAGACACAAGGACGCGCAAAATAACCACCACGCCCCCATGGAAAGGTGGAATTTCCAAGGGACACGGTGATCATTTCACTTGTCACTATGTTTGGCATAGGGGCAGCGCACATGCCCATGTAGCATTATCTTTCGTTTGTTTTATAATTTTAAAGAAGGGAAACAGTTTTCTGTCCGAGTGTGGGCTACGCCAGTACTCTCATGTGTCTATCTCTCTCTTCCTTAAAACAAGGAGGCAGAGTTGTTTTTTCTTATGGGGAAGAGAGAGATAGACTCATGGGAGTGTTGGCATTGACCACATTCCCGGACAGACAGGGTTCTTTTTCCCTTTAAAGAAATATATAATACTTAAGGAGGAAGAGAAATTATTTTAAGGTCTCCCACTACTTTGGAGGATTGAATAAGAAAGTGGAGACAATCCCACTCTCACCTTGAGGCTGGATCAGGTTCTTGTACAGCATCTATCGCACAGATGGAATCCACTCACTCTCTTGGATTCCATCTGTGCGGCAGACATAAGAGAACTTGAACCATTCTCCACTCCCCTCCTCTCTCCATACAAAATATAACCTACCCATTAAGAATGTGTGTGCCATTTAGAGAAGGCCCACAACCCCTCTCTCTCTCTCTCTCTCTCTCAACTTGGATCTAGATCGTCTACGGCATGCTGCCCATAGCGGCCTGAGCGGCGCACAAATAGGGAGCAATGCAATGACCGCCTTACCCCCGCTCAGAGAAAGCGCTCAGGTAGGGATAAGGCGGTCATTGCAATGCACCCTATTTGTGCACCGTTCAGGCCACTACGGGCAGCGT
Source organism: Telopea speciosissima (assembly GCF_018873765.1). NCBI lineage: Eukaryota > Viridiplantae > Streptophyta > Magnoliopsida > Proteales > Proteaceae > Telopea > Telopea speciosissima. The sequence goes on from NC_057924.1 coordinate 47,023,868, forward strand.
CGTAGAAGATCTGAATTGTATTCACATTTGTAGGAGTCCATCAATTGCAATGAAGAAGCAACTTTTACAAGCTTTTCTCAACATTGCTCACCTGTATTCTCCAACACCGTGTAATATTGTAATTGGTTTTAACTGCTCACAAGTCACCAGCTCTTTATTTTATTTTATTTTTTTTTAAATATACAATACACGGTTCCTTCTCTCTATTTAATACCATACTACTTCAAAGTTTTCAAGATCACATCTCCCAGTGAAGACTTTCATTTGAAAAAATTCTCTTTCCATCTTTAGTTCTCTTCTAAAAACAGAGAAGGAATTCTCATTTCTAAGGAAAGGGCGTAGAAGAAAAAGGAGATCACCCACCAAACGAGATGGCAAGAGATTTGCAGCCATGGATGGAAGAAGTTGCACCAGCACTCTACATCTCTCCCCGTCAGAAATCATCTAATTCTCCGAAGAAGCTAGAGACAATCATAGAGGAAGACATGCCGAATGGGTTACAAGCTCCTCCAAGAAGATTAACGATAGCCTTTTCAGCTTTTCTTTTTATTTCTCTCCTCTGTTTTCATATACAGAGAACCAGTTTTGGTGTCGAAAATTTCCATTGATATTTGAGGTTCAAACTTCTCCTAGAAGTTTTACAATAGCCTTTTCATCTTTTATTTATTTATTGAGTATTATTTCTCTCCTCCTTTGCTTCATATACAGAGAACCAGTTTCCATTGAGATTTGAGGGTTGGTAGACTCAGATGAGAAAGCACCCCAGCCCTATAGAAGAAAGTGGATTTTGTAAATTAAAGTTTTAACAGGAATGAAAAATGGCAGATCTGTTTTCTATAAATCTCTTTTCTTTCTATTTGCATCAGGAAATGAAGTCTAGAAACAACTTATAAATGGATCTCATCATTAATGTCTATCATATCTGCAATTCCCCATATTAGGTTCTGGTCCAGCACCTGGTGGATTATATACACTATTCTAGACAAATAAATACTAAGTTTAGTTTTTTAGGGTCAATTGATCATGGAATTTGAGATGCTGGAGCTAGCACAGATTGTCTCACAAGACAGATTCTCATGTTGCTCCACAAAATTTTTTGTTTTTTCTATGGGGGGAGTAGGGGGAGGGGGACAGAAAGTAGACAAATAGTGTGGGGTCGGGTCCTTTAACAAAAAGAAAGGAGAGATAATTGTGAAGTTATTTATAATGAAAAGGGGAAGAAAAAAAAAGATGAGTGGAGGGTCCCACCTTCTCAACCCCTAAAAATAAGTAAATGAGATGAGTTTTCTTTTATGCAAAACCAAAACAAAAAGAAATGACAAGGACTAAGTTTCCCTCTGTTTACCCAAAATAAAAGTTTCCCTTCCCCATACACTTCACACACCATCTTAGGGTGCACAAATTCTTCTTAAGGTTTTTGTATGTTTCAAAATAACCTCCCGATACTCTTTCCTATCCTCTCCCACCCTACGGTGATTGGGATCCTATCCACCGTGGGTGGAGGGCAACAAGATCGTTAACTTAAAACTGCGAAAATAACATCTAAAGTAGTACTACCTTCAACATAGTTAGTCTCTCTAGTTCTGATAGTTTATAAACTAGATAAAGATGCATTTTTTTATGGAGACTAGATAAAGATGTTGCTACTTACATTTTATATTTACAATCTTAAAATGAGATATAATATTGTTAATTATGATTAAGAAAGGGAATATCTCCCAAGTCCAACATAGAGGATGTCACCCACGCATGATATCTCCAATATCGGTCCATACGTCTAGCTCTTCGAGCTCTATTTCCAAAGTCCCTTGCAAGAATTTCTAGGCTCCAAGCTTTTACTCCTAAACAAAGGACAGTTTATTTCGCTAAGTTAAAAGAGAAACAATCCAACCCTAGTTATGAACTAAGACTACTAAATGCCTTTATGTCCAAAGGAAATTTTGGACAAGACAAAGTAATAAAATGAAAATGATTATAGGCACAATTAATCAGGCTATTGAAACTGATGTAACATAGAGAACAATTTCATAAATGGTGGTGTGCTCTACACCTGCAAGTACATCTGAAAGGCAATCATATGTCCCTTTTATTTCCATAAATACCCTTCCCACTACAAGAAATATGATTTTTCGCGACGGTAATAAATCGTCGCCAAAAATAGATATCTGTCGCTAAAAATATAAGCAACGGTAAATTTAACCGTCGCCAGTCCGTCGGCTAAACTGGCGTCGGGGAAAATCGCGACAGTAAAACTGCTACCGTCTAGCAAAATCATTTTTCGTGACGTTTTATATTACCGTCGCTAAAAATACATTTTCCACGACGCTTTATGTTTCCGTCGCTAAAAATATATTTATGGCGACATTTATGCTTCCGTTGCCATAAATATATATTTAGCGACGGAAACATAAAGCGTCGTGGAAAATGTATTTTTAGCGACGGTTTTAATCGTCACTAAAAATGTAAATATTAGATGACGGCCTTTTGTATACCGTCAGAGAAAATCTAATTTATACGACGGACAATTAAATAACTGTCGGTAAAAATAAATCTTTAGCGACGGTAATAAGTTTACCGTCGGCAAAAATTCTTTTTTTGTTTTTTTCATTTATAATTCAGAAAAGGATATTTTCACCTGCAATTTACATCTATATATAATATTCATTCCATAAAAGAAAAACAATTAACTACAAAATTCATATAAACATTGCATTAATTCATTGCTTTCCATTAACACAAAAAACTCAAAAGGCTAGTATTCCTTTAAAATTCACTTTCAATCAACTCTCCACCAATGTTGTTAACCAAAACACCAACAAAAAAAACCCAGAGAGAAAAAATTTCTAGCCAAAGGAACATCATAATCTAGTACTCCTTCCAATAAAGTACTTCATCACCGTTGCTGTCCACATTGCAGATCAAGAACATCATAATCTAGTCCTCCTTCCAATTTCCATCCTTTCGAATTTCATAGTTGGAACTTTCTAGCTTCTAACTTCATTGGACCTGAAGGAAACATAGATGAACAAATTACACATAAGTAAAAATCCTTTGAAGGACTAAAAGAAACAAAAAGAGATCATCTTGACAAGTCATCATCTTCACACTAAGAAGTGGTAAACCATATCCAACTTGCCAAGTCATCATCTTGACACTTTAATTTCATTGATAATGCCAAACCAAACTAAACTACCATTTTTAATCACTAACACCACATTTAAGTAAATATAGGTTGTATTTCCGACATCAATTCCATAAAGTTCAAACAACATAACCAGAAAAATGAAAAAAAGGGAATCATGATATATATTCCAACAGTAGAAAGGAAACAAACACTTCTGTACAAGTGCGAAAACCTACTTACCAAGGAAGACTCCAGCAGCTGCTGAGATAGCTATTGCATCCCATTCAAATCTAATTAACCTGTCTCAAGCTAACTCAGTGGGTACTAAGGCTGCTGAGGAGAATATGAAATGTTGAATAAAAATAAAAGTAGGCCTACAAAGATACTAATACTCAATTTCACTTTCTCAAACGGATTTAGTGCATGGATTTATACCCCAATTGAAAGCTTTCCAACTCACATTCCCCCACTTGGATCCCATAAAAAGAAACTAATGGGGGAGAAGGGGAGCATGGTTGTCTTCTTTTCACTTTCAGATAGTGTCATTGCAAGCTTGCATCCTCCATCCAAGGAGTGGAGCTCACAAAAGGGCCATATGTTTAATCATCAAAGAAAAATTCAAAATTTTCATACTAATCTCTTTCTTTCTTCCTCTTTCATTTGATAATCAATTATATAATGCCAAATCCATACACTATTAATGCCAATTGCTTAAAACTGTTAAAGAACTCATTCATGGATTTCAAGAAGGGTGAGGAACCCTCTTAATAAAAGTAGTATATCAGATTTTCTAAGCTGATCAATTCCCTGTTGGGAAGATAAGAGAACAGGTAGGACCCCAAGAAAAGGGAGTGCTACTAAGCCCTATAACTGAGCACACACACCCCTTGCTGCCCAATTTGACCTGAACACACATCCCCCCTTGCTGCCCTACACCTGAGCACACACACACCCCTTGCTAGCCAATACTTGAGCACACACCGCACACACCCCCCTTGCTGCCCTACACCTGAGCACACACACCCCCCTTCCTGCCCAATACCTGAGCATACACCCCCCTGCTGCCCAATACCTGAGCATACCCCCCCTTGCTGCCCTACAACTGAGCACACCCCCCCTTGCCGCCCTACAACTGAGCACCCACCCCCTTGCTGCCCAATACCTGAGCACACACCTGAACTGCCTTTGTTAGTGTCCTATTCTACTTTGCAAATAGACAAAATCCCCCAAATCTCATCAAGGATGCTCTTGGATGGGGGGTTTTAGTAATCCAACTTGGATCTCCTTGTGGAGGGAAGCAGCTCTTCATCTCTCCCTTCTTTGGGCTTTGAAAAAGAAGTTCATTTTCAGGCAACTTGGTTTAATCCTCAATTTCATGAGTTTCTAGTTTCTAAATGGTAAGGTCTTGGTAACCAAAATTTGATTGTTCAGCTAAATGGAGTAGTTATGATGTACTTTAAGCAGTGGAATAAAGAAGTGTTTGGAATTTTATGTCCTCTAAAAGAATCTCTCTTTAAGAAATACCAGGAATTGGAACATAAGGAGCCTTTCCCTGATTCTGCAACTAAGCTAACAGAGATTTCCAACAACAGATGCATGTGAACCAAATAGGCAATCACTCAAGAGATGCGCTACAGATCCAAATTCCCCACAAATCTAAAAAACTATGACACACTGCACTACTGAATCAAATAGCAAATTAATTAGCAATTTGTCCACATAGCAATAATATGGTATTGAAATACTATGACGATCCTGTAACATCAAAGCAATTGTATATTCCAATGAGGATGGGAATAAGCATAGGCAATGAAGGAGGAGTTTAGGGATTTGAGAACAGGGGCATGTAGGTTGCTTCTTGGATTAATTGCCTGTAGTCATGAGGAGGCACAGTGACACACTTACATACACAATAACAACTTCCAAGTACAAACTTATCTCATCTTCTTATCAAAGCTCAAAAAGATGTAGAATAATCCAACAACTCCATATACATTACCCGTAAATCTTCCAAGTCCCTAAAGAGAGAAAGAAAAAGAAAAAAGAAAAAAAAAAGACCAAAAGATAACCCAACCTTCCCTTTGATCAGTCTTCAAATTTCTTCCTATCTATCTAAATAGTTGAAAATCTTTAAGTAGGTCTAGTTGAGGACAGGTAATTTAACATACAATTTTTTGGTGTCTGAAAATATAGTCCCTTATTGCAATTGTGCAAGTGATATTGTAGAAGTAAGGATCCTTGTATAGAATTGATTTTTACTCTCCCCCCTCCCTCCTCCCCTCACCCCCACAGTCCCTCTTCTTCTTTGGTGTCTATTTCCTCTGTTCTGAGATTGACTAGCTAGAGCTTTTAAGGATGAGTTCTACCCAAGTCCCTAACAATTGTTCCCTTCTCCTCCCACCCCCATGAACTGGCCCTGGTTTGTGGAAAGGATTAGAAGATGTGCCTAAGGGGTGGGGGTGAGTGAGTGTGTGAGTATGTGTAGGGGCAGCAAGGAGTAGGTATGGTTTGTGTGTATTTCTTTATAATGTTGTTATTGCATGGGTTGCTGGCCATGTGGCTACGAGTGTGCTTGGTTCAGATCCATGTGGTCTCAACCATAGCTATCAAAGGGAAGAGAAAAAGTAAAGAAGAAAATGAAAGAAGAAGAGTAGAATGGGAAGAAGAAGTTGAAGGAGACAAAATATAAGAAGTGTTGCAGAAGAGATGGAGACTGGGAGCTGCTGCCCTATTGCAGCAGGGCTGGAGGTCAGCTTCCCTCTTTCCTCTCCATGTGTGTTGTGATTCGGTGGTGGTTGGGGTGCTTTGTGGCCCCAGCCATTACCAAGTAAAAGAGAAGACTAAAGAAAAAGAAAAGAAAAGAAAAAACGAAAAAGAAGAAGAGGTAAATGATGATGGTGCTTGTATTTGTGTTTATTTGCTGTCCAGGTGTTTGTGGATATGTGTGTGTGGTTGGGTGTGTGTATGGGACTGTGTTGTATGTGTGTGTGTGTGGGGTGAAGGTGCTTGGTTGAGGTCCATGTGGTCTCAGCCATAGCTATAGAAAGAAAGAAAAGAAAAGAAAATAACGAGGACAGTTTTATGGCTTGTGTATGTAGTTGGTGGATTTGCCATGAAAACAAGGGATTGTGGAATGGCACCTAACCCTTTAAAGTCATCAGGTGTGGTTTGGTTTTCTATCCACTTAAAATCTGTGTTCTAGAAACTCTTCAACAAAATGAGGTGTTCTTATTTTGTGGCCACAGCAAAGAAATGAGGAAGGAACTTCTGCTGGAAAGTGTAGGTGAATGTCAACTTAAATGCCTCACACTCTTGTGTCACAAAGCATGCGATTCTTTCCATCTTATCCTTGTACCTAATGAACTGAATTTCATATTGGGTGTGCAGGACCATGCTGAATTTTATTCACAGACGATGATACACTTGGGACTGTGATCAATCATTGAACCTGATTCAAATACTGTGTAAATTGGTGCGGGTCTCCGAATTTTAGAGATTGATCAAATTGGAGCAGCAATACTAAAGGTTTGGCCCTAACACAGTTTTGAAATCACCATTCTTCGGATTAAACTGATATATACACTGAAGGGAGGATGTAATGACTATAATGAATTTTTTGATATATAGATCTTAATTCTTTTTCTAAAGAAGAAATAGAGAATAGAGGGGAGGAATAAAAAAGGAATAATTTTCCTCTTGCAAAGGCAACTATCTACATTAAGCCCATGTACAGCTGTTTAGAAGATTGAATCTCTGTCTTGGGGCAAAGGGTCAGAGTACAATCTATGGATAGAATTTCTGGTCACAGGGTTGCCCTTGGAGAGTAGCTTAGGGCCACCATTGGGTTTGAAGGGGGAGGAGTACTTCAGGGTCAAGGCCAGTCTTGTTTGGTGGTTACATTCAATAATAACATTTAGAGCAGCTTCTATGACTGAATTGTCTAAACTCCTTTCTGCTAATGCAGCTGCTCTTGGGAGATTTCAGGTGCACTCCATTCAACTTTTACACCTCTTAAAAATTTATTCAATTGCAAAATCTGTGTTCTAGAAACTCTTCAACAAAATGAGGTGTTCTTATTTTGTGGCCACAGCAAAGAAATGAGGAAGGAACTTCTGCTGGAAAGACCAGGCATCAGCTACTCCACTCTTAATACTCTGATTTCAGTAAAATGGAAGGTATAGTCAGGATAGATGTGATTGGATATGGTTTCTTTCCATGCTTTACATTCTGCATTTTTCATTGATAATGTGGATTGTGTAATACAGGAGCTCAATGAAGCGGATAAACAGCTTTGGAATGTTAAAGCAACAGAAGCAATGGAGGCTTACAAAAAGGAGATGGAAGAATACAATCAATGTAATGTGATAATAGCTAACAACAACCCTAAGCCCTGAACACCCCAAGATTTCTGTTCATGTTCAAGTAGTTATGTTGAACAGCTGCATAACCCCTCTACTGGTGGGGGCTTATCTTTTATGCTAACCTAAAAATATATTTGTATTCGAAAGGTGGAGGCCAGTGTAATTTTTTTTTTATAAGATGTAATTGCTATTTCAAGAGAATCACTTTTTCCAATTCAAATTTCCTCTAAAAATCTACAATCTAGTGCCTTATTTTGATGTATAAACTAAATCAGGCAGTGAATTCAACTTTCAAAGTACTGTATTTTGAATTTTAGATGCTTTTACCTAATATTTGAACTTAATGGTGATAGGATAGTTTGTAAATCATCAATAACATGGTTAAATTTTTCGGAGTGAACGAAGAAACTCTGTAGAGAGCAGATAGCTAGCAACTCTGTCTCTTAGCTGAAATATCCAATAAGTTTCATATACTTCTACTACTACTGTCTGCAAATCCAAAATGAAACAAGCATCGCAGGGCATGTACAAAATATTTATGTTGCTAACCTTCTCTAAATACATCTGATAATTGAAAGAGATAAATGACAAGGATATGGGTTTGGATTTGTGACTTATGCAGGTTCTTTTGTGGTAGATAAAGTCAGTCAAAACACTGAAATTATAAATGGGAAACAGGTAGGTATTTTTTGTTTGAAATATTTAGGTTGAAATCAAGAGGACCATACCAAAGGGAGCCATTAACTCTTAAGGATTTTTTGATGAAGAAGATCTTTATGGGTGGAGTTCCTACAACTAAAATACAGGTATTTTCCTATTTCAGCATCGGATTAAAAGCTATTCTTAGAGTGAGTGAGATCGAGAGAGCCATACCTTGTAACGATCTTCAAGGCTTTAAACCCAGAAAAAAATGCTCAACAAAATCCTGAAATGGAAACATTGCACACAACCTTAAATAGAGTAGGTGTTTTTCATCTTAAAAAAACCTATTAAATATAACAGTGCTCATTCCTCAAAGTAAGTGTGTAGGAAGGACTTTACCACAATTGAAAGAAGAAGAAAAAAAAAATAGATGGATTTTACCCCTGAAATGCAAAAGCAGGCCTGTCCATCCCATAAGGTCCCCTTGAGATTAGCCATGTGGAAAAGCAATAAAGTGTGCATCTCAGCTTTATATTCCACCATGTATAACACTTCCCACAAGCAATGATAACACTTCAATTTAATCAAGCTTCATTTTTCCACAACCACCGTCTACCACCAATAAATCATAGACCATTAAGTAGTTTTTGAGAAAGGGCATATCCAGATTTAGAGACATTAGGAGTTCTCAAGGCCAGTCCATTCCCATACAAAGCCATATTCTGTACTACAGTGTAAGCTCTCTAATCAATTCTGAATACCTCATTGACATCTTTGTCTGCCATTCTATTTTAAAGCTCAGATCTTCACCATTGTGCTCCATTCCAGAGTTGCAGCCACTGGCCTTCATTGAACATGATCAGATTAAAATTTGAATGAGTGCTAAACTTAATTCCTCAGTAGGATTTGTTTTTGAATCTCTTTCATGATCTTGCTACTCATTCATCTTAACAACCTTTCCTCTTTGGAGTTTAAAAACAAAAAAGAAAAGGGGAGCACCCAATGCATGAGGCTCCTCTGTTGGAGTCAGTAATTTGAAATTTGATATTTTGTCATGCTCTAATGTTTCAAATCAATTAGTTTATTCTTTATTTAATAGCATCTTCATATATACCTTGAAAAAGAATTTCATGCTCGAAAGTATTGTTAAAATCCAAACCTTGAAAAGGCCTTTCATACCTTAAAACCATCACTATCAGAATCTGTCCCCTCCCTCTCTCCCTCTTTCTTCCATTCTGTACTTCTCTTTGCAACCATAAAACCTTAAATGAACATTCTTTTGTTATAAGGTACTAGGAGGTTTCTCTTTCTTATCATAGACCCATTAGAGCTTCACTAGATGGAAGACTCTTGAGCCATTTACAAGCACTATTCCTGCTTCTTGTGGAGCAAAGTGTTACATGCAAATATGTTTGGTTTAAACAATACTACGACAAGTAAGCTCTCTCCCTGTGTTATTGGAACTGATGTAAATGTATGTTCATGGAAGCAAAAGAGAAAACCCAAGTTCTTCTAGGAATTCATAGGCTTCTTAGACTAGATATTTCTGTGGTTTCTTTGGTTTGTGAGTCCTTTCAGGAGGTTGCATCTATGCTGACATAAAAATGAAATATGAACTACAGGCACAATTTTATGCATCTATAAAATTTAACTTCCTGGTGGTCATTTGCTATTCTATACTCTGTACATGCTATGGACATCTTGTTAAACATTTATCTGCAGTAATGTAGAAATACACAACTAAGAATTTTTTAACTGACTCTGTTTGCATGAGTAACTAGAAATTTTCAGATTATTGTAATAGAAAGATCCTGTAGTAAACACAAGAAATCCTGGAAGGTTGTGTTTATGGATGAATTCACATTCTAGACTAGTAGACTGCCATATGAAAACCTCCATGAACATAAATCCAAACCCCGAGTTCGGAGGCACAAATTATTAGAAGGTTGCACCCAGAGATTCCAAAATCATATTGACAAAGAAATTGTTCGAGATAAAACAAAAACAATCTAACCCCTGTTCTTCATTGACGATCGAAAATGGTTTGTCTCCCTACAAGTGTGACATGAGTACCACTATAGCTCAAATAGACTTTCTTACACTACGTACCCAACCTATGTGAGACTAAATTCCCCTCCTATTCTTGACCATAAAATGCACTCACTGCATTAGAGGCTCATTTCTTATGGCATAATCTCCTTTGATACAGTTGTTGGCATGGTTGTTTGATTCTTGACTGTTGGTTCCATGTAGCTTTAAGAATTTGACTGGACTGATCAACCAATGAACAGGTTCAACCAAACCAAGCAATTTTGTGTAGTCTTGTTGTAGGATTACTTGATTTTATTGAAAAACCAATTGGAACCGGACATTTCAAGGGAATCCTAATTAGAGTAGGGCTCAGAATCTAATTGCAAATGTAGGGTAAATTAACAACAACAAAAATGTAACCATATCCTATTTTAGAAAATAATTAGGAAATACTTTATTAGAGCTCAGACATATATAAAAACAAAAGGCAAACAAATCTGAAATGTTTAGATCACAGGAGCTCAGAAACCATCCACAACCGAATAGAATATGATTAAATTTTCTACTGTTGGATTAGACTCTGAGATGTCAAACCCACGTGCTATATAAGCTTCTTCCTAAAAATATAGTGATTAATTCAAAAACTACCCTTCATGCCAAACCAATAGAAGCAACTAGGTCTGCACTACGGATTGGAATGAACTCCCAAGAAGTTGGGAGGTACTAACATATAAGTAGCAGTCATTCTCTAAGCAACTGTGCCCCATGTCATCTAATTATAAAATTGAGTCGGGCTGGGGTTTTCCATTCAGATGAATCAAGTCTTAATACCATTCAATGCCTCCAACTCAGCAGTACAAATCTAGGAAAATAGGGCTGTAGATCCTGCACTAGTATTCCAACAGTTCAAACTCAGTATAAGATATCAGGTATCCATTAAACTTTATTCAGAAAGTTGAATACCAAATCTGAGACAACAATATGAAGTATTCTGGAAATTAGCACAGCAAACTAGTAGGAAAACTTGATAGAATAGGGGGGCCACAGTTGTTTAGATGCTAGAATAAACTGGTCTTTTGTTGGGATAAATTAAGTTGAAAAATTGAAGAGATATAACAGGTCGGGAATTCACCTAGAATCCCCTTTGGCATCTACCAAGTTGAACCTAAGAATCTACTCAGAGCAAGTACTGATTTGACAATGTGTAGTAGAAAACTGAAATATAATTCATAAACTTATTGGGGGGTGGGGGGGTTTATGCCTTTAAATCTATTTATAGAATTGAGTGGACAGTTTCAGACTCCAATATGGACTAACCAAAATCAAACCCAAAACTTAAAGTCCATAACTGAAAACAAAAACTAAGCTATCGACTGGCTGATGGAGACTCCTATTCCATCTAGAACATTAAAATAACTCTTGAAATTCAAGCTGGAATAATACTGACCTAATTCCAGCTTACAGTACTGAATAAACAAATCAAAAGTGACTCCTAATTACTACGCCAAGACCAGGACTGTATTAGATTCTTAAAGACAAAGAACCTCCATAGTAGGACCAGATCAGCTCATCCTTCTCTTCTTCTTCGATACTGCATCTAGAATAAAAAAGTGTAGTGTAGTAAGAAAGAGTGTAACGGCAAATCTGATCTCCAAACAACAGGGAAGAATATGGAATTGACTAAACAAGAGAGCACTTCGAATAAATCTCAGATATGAAATTTTTTAGTAAACATATGAATAAATAAGAAGATATGATTTATAGAAGTTAACTGGATAAGAATGAAAACAGAGGTGCTGCAGGGTAGGAAATAGGCAGAAGACTAACCTGACATATTGGAAAATAAATAGAAAGTAGAAGATTGTAGAAGGGAAGAGAAGAACAGGAATCCACAAGGAACCTCATAGCACTCACAGAAATGAGAGGGGGTGGAGATACTGGGATTCTATCTGAGAGAGGAACAGAAATCCATTTGCAAGTTCAGATGCCTGGAATCCACAAGGAATCTGAGAATCATAGTTAGCAAGGCGGGAAAGCGACCATGGCATTTTAGAGGGGATAGAGGTTTATGGCGACACTGCCATGACGGCAAGGCATCCGCCATGGCGTCCAAGGCAACCAAGGAGCCTCGACACCATGGCGACGCCTTAATAACTATGCTGAGAATCTGCCCAAGCCACAATGCAAACCCTCGCAAGCACTCACGAAAAGAAGTGGGGGGGGGAGGACTGGATTCTATTCCATAAAATGTGGGGTTGACTTAGTAGCCTTGCAATTTATTTGTAGACTAAGAAAAGGACCTTGGCCTCAATCAAATACTGATTAGGATTTCCTAAAACTAGTTTAAAAAATGAGAAAGCGAACTGCCACCAGCTATAGCAAGTAGCCTATCAGGACACTAATTAGGACTTAACATACAAAAACAGGTCTAATCAACTTAGATCGATAGAGCAGGTCAAGTCCAGTATCTACAACCAAGTCTAGTTTGCGAACGAAACAGGAGACATTTAGTAACCAAAACAAGGTCATTGCACAGTCAGGTTCTATTTTTCTGTGAGCACTCTTATAATCAGGTGCATCAACTGCTGCACCAGCATAATAACACAGAGAATAAAATGCATAGAAGCCAAACTAGTCCACATGAGTTCGAAATTGTTTCAAAATAGCACATGACATGCAAATATGGAGGCAAACAAAGACAAATAAATTGTATACTGTAGCCAGGTACTACTGAGCTGCATATCCATAGGTCCCCATGACTCTAGTAGACACATGGCTCTTATCACCAGTTGGACCATCCTTGGCCAAACCAAAATCCGAAAGCTTTGCATTGTAGCTCTGTGATTTTAATTTTCCAAAAACAGGTTTAGTGTTAGCAGATATAGGTCTAGTAAAATGTAAAAGCTAAAAGCTCAATTCTGTTTCAGAATCGAAGAGAAATTAAGAATCAGTGAGAGGTTGAAGATATTGCAGGATCTAGTACCCAATGGAGCAAAGGTTTGATTCCTATCTAGTTCTTTACCCAGCTTTTATTTTTTTTCTTTTTAATTCTGTATTGGGTTTTTGGAGGTGATGAGAATAGTCTCCCCTTTCTTTGATTTTATTACTTTAGGTTGATTTGGTTACCATGCTAGAGAAGGCCATTAGTTATGTCAATTTTCTTCAATTGCAAGTGAAGGTGATTACTTAACTCAATTATTCAATCAAAAAATTCTCTCTAAGCTTAAAGAGTGTACATGAATATAATAAGAATTATGTTTGGTTCAGGTTTTGGCTATGGATGAATTTTGGCTGGCTCAAGGTGGAAAAGCTCCTGAGGTTTCTCAACTAAAGGATGCCATTGATGCAATTCTGTCATCAAATTAAGATAGAGATTCAAGCTCAAGCTCAAAATAAGAGACAAAGAGCAAACAGTTACAAGGAGTAGACTCAAGGCCAACTCTACAACAAAGAATCAGAACAATCAACTCCAGAAACTACCAGAAACCTAATAGAGTAAGAGCAGAGAAGACTTCTCCCTTTCTTCTTTCGAGTGCATTGTTAAATGTATTAAAGAAAATCATTATGTAAACATAACTTGTAAATGAGACCTCTTTAGATACCACCTAGAGCTAATGTCATAAAGCTAAATATTGATGGCAGGTCCTTGGATAACCTGGGTCCGTTCTTAAGGGAACTTAATCATAAAAAATCCAGGTAATATTTGAGTAGCAGATTCAACATCACTGAATTGATGTCTCTCTCTCTCTCTCTCTCATCCTCAGATGAGGTCATATTCTTTTGATCAAATAGTTTTTTATGTCAAATGACTTTTCATCCTTCAAGCTAACCTTGGCACAAAGCTAAGGTGACCAAACTTATAAGAAGAGATACCATTAAGTACATAAGAAAATACAAATTTCTTTTTGATGAGTACAGACTATAACATAAATAAAAAATAATAACTTGCATAGCCTAAGAAATTATACTTATGTGTTAAGAGCAAAATAACCTTTCGGAGAAGTTTTATTGTAACATTTTGCAAGCATCAACATAGCTTGAAGCGACTTCATGCTTGCTTTCCATTGAAAAGAGGATTATTGATAGAGTCAAAAAGGAGCATCAAATAATAATTTAAGTGTTTAAACAACAATATGTACATCAATACCTTCAAATGACAATCAGCTATTTTGATGTAGGCAGATCCACCTTTATCCCCTGAAAAACCAATTTATCAGAGGTATTAGCAAGCACATAATATAAACTTGTTGTATTTCCAATAAAAATTTTAACAATTAGCTAATTCAATTAATTTCAGAAGAAAAAAAAATTGATTGTTGGATATTTCAAATCAGTGTTATTAAAATACATTGGCAACCCTAGGCAACAGACCATCTCATCAAATAGGCACTGCCTGGAAATCCAGGCTTGCATCTAGCTCAACCTCACCTAAGCTGTTCACACCTAGACCTCCATGTACCACCTAGTTGCCTAGGCGACACCTGGGTGTTACCTCGACAGAACTGCTTCAAGCATAATGAAAGAAAGGTGATAACATTTTCAAAACTTTCACATCATTAGTAAGCTGAGAATGAGATTCAATCATCAATTAAATAAATCATGCACTCATTGTTTAATAGTTATCACATCCAGGGCTCACCCACTTCCAGCCTGTTCAGCAATTCCATCCTACCAGGGCCATATGGCCATATCCATTGTAATCTTTATTTCTCAGCTGTTCTAGTCTTTTTCCTCTGAACTTCTATAATTGTGTAGTAGTACATTATGGATCAAGTATAAGGTGATGAAGAAAAGGGAAATGGAAAGAGGGTTACTGAGAAAAGGAAGGGGGGGGGAGATAAAAGGTGATGCAATGGAAAGAGGGTTACTGAGAAAAGGAAGGAGAAGAAAAAGGGATGGAGAAAAGGGAAAAGAATAAGAGGATTGTCTTCAGGTTAGGTGAGTGTCTGGACCCACTTCTCATTAATGGCCGACTATGGAAATTTCTATCTGTTCTCATAACACCCACAAGGCCACAACATGGAACCTTCTCTCTCTCTCCATGAACCAAATAAAATCCTTCCTCTTTTACCTAAAAAAGAGTTGGGGAGGATGACAAAACCATAAAAACAAGTAGAAAGCAATAAATTTTGATAGAGAGCAGTTATATACGTCCCATTAAATTTCCTGCCAAAGCTGGTGCCAAATGCTATCTAATTCTCTCAAACGCATCTTTAGAAATGCCAAAAGGGATCGACAGCAGGCCCCCAACCTAGTGAGCAATTGGTAACCAACGTCCACCCCTCGATCACCCCCCTTTCCCCTGTACGCAGTCTTACTCTAGATGAGTCTTACGTTGATCTAAAAAATTCTATTACTTTTAGGAGTTTCAGTTTTTAAAAGTTTTTTTCCTTTAAGAAAGAGAGAGTAGTTAAGAGCCCTAGAATAGTCAGGAAGTTCCTACTTTTCCTTTTTAATCAATTCTGAATACCTCATGGACATCTTTGTCTGCCATTCTATTTTAAAGCTCTGACCTTCACCATTGTGCTCCATTCCAAGGGTGCAGCCAATGGCCTTAAATCAAGGAGGAAGCAAAGCAACCAAGAGCAAACAGGTTAGAAGGCAGTTTAAATTTGAATTTGAAGTCTGGGTCCCAAGCTGAGGTAAAAGGAACAGAGCAGATATGTGGATCTGAGAATTCAATTGAGCAACCCAGTAACCGTCTCATGGTTGATAAACGAATGCGGACCAAGATGAAAACCGACCACTCGAAATGTGGGATCTAAGAAGGTCCACCTCACCATCCAAAAACATAACAAGATTGACACACAAGAGGTTCTGTAATGTCCATATTTTCTAATTCTTGCTGCCTATATTACTTGTATATCTCTTATTCCAAGTTGTTGGAGTTTTCTTAAGCTGTTCTCTTGATCTTAGTGCATAATTTTGAATACAACTGTTTTAGCAAATTCCTAGTTTCTGTTTTATAGACGCCATGATTCCCATGACCCATAATTCATGTATGATGTTCTTACAGTCAACTTTCCATGAAATGTTTAACCAAATATCAAGAGAAATCATTGAATTTTTGCTTGGATTTGTGTTTCTAATATTCATGATTGAGTCTTGGAAACAAATACAGAAGTAATCATTGTTTTGATTTTTAATTTGTTTTCCAAATATCTTCTAATTTAACCTTCTCAATGAGGGTCCACTTATTGATTCATTTACTTACTGATCTAATTGTTTATTTTCAGGTAAATCAGAAGTTTATTTACCATTTGAGTCTGCACTTTCCCTTCTTTAGAATGATGTTTTAAAGAAGAAAATGAAAGAAGAAGAGTAGAATGGGAAGAAGAAGTTGAAGGAGACAAAATATAAGAAGCATTGCAGAAGAGATGGAGAGTGGGAGCTGCTGCCCTGTTGCAACAGGGCTGGAGGTCATGTGAAACCATATGAGATGGTGAAAGGGTGAACAGTTGGTGGATCCACTGATGAGTGTTGTGAAACCATATCAGCCGGGTTCAAGAGATGTCCAACAATGTTAGGTCGCTCACACTATCAATCAATCTGGCCAAGAAGATTGATAACTCTTTCAGCTTAATAGCCAAGAAGATGATGAGGAAGCAGGTGAGGATGACAAAGCTGATGAAGTGGATGACAAGCAATCTGTACTAAAACTCTTCTTCATGACAAGTGAAGAAGAAGGAATCTCAAGTTGAACACCAAAAAGCCTCAGACCTCCAACAGCACTTCCTGTGTAAATGGTGCAACTCCTTGAATTAATTATGTCCCATGTTCCCACAATGTGAACATTTCCTGCCCATTTTCACCCAGACAGAGAACTTCAAAAACCAACCACCGACACCCACACATACAAACCAGAGAATGAAAGATAATGAGATACTCTCACTAGTGACTACTACTTAGGTTTGGTTGTGGAATACAGGTATATATATATGAATGTATTTGATGATGGAGGATGTAGCGTTTAATAAGAAGGAAAGTGTAGGAAGGATAATTGGATGGACATGGTTTTGTTGTTGGATATTTTCCATTGTGGGACTCCAAATCAAAAAGAAATACAACAGTTAAGGAGAGTCCGACCACCATCTTTGTGTGGGTCAAAAATTTTATTTTAAAAAAATCTATAAATAAAGAGTACCTATAGTTTGGAAGACATATTATAGTGTTTAGGTAGGGACCTAGTTAATTATTTATTTTCATCTACAAATGCATTTATCTGTTCATCCATTTGGTACAAATCCCACATTAATATATTTTTGTTGTTGGGTTTTGGGAATGAGATTCACAAATTCCTAATGCTAATGTATGATCTAAATTAAAGCTTCTGTATGATGATCCAATCCCTCTCTTGGCATGATATTTTCTGTTTTGCTCCAATGAGTCTCACGGCTTTAAAACGTGTCATATCCAATAAATTAAGGAGGTTACTCTTTATCTCTTCCTAACTCGTTGTAAGACTACATATAGTCCCAACAACCTACTCAAGTGATGCAACCCACCTGCACCTCATGAGCCTACTCATGGAACATTCCAAATGGATAATTCCATATGGAACAGAACAGTAGGGTGGATTAATACAACATAAGAAAGAAAGGGGTGGGAGAGTGTGAGTGTGTGAGTGTGTGTACGGGCAGCAAGAGGTGGGTGAGTTAGCCATAGCGAATGATCCATGAATTAAAAAAAAATTCTCAATATGTAAGGAACAAGGGAGAGTTTAAAGGACTTGGAATATTGAACTCTGGTTTGGAGATCCATGTACCTCTCATTTGGAAGCTTGTGACAAAGACATAAAATCCTGAAATGATTTCATATGTGCCCCAAATTCAGCCAGCATTTGTTCCTGCTTAGCCAACCTTGCATCCTGTTCAGCTGCTCTCTCTTTCCACTGAGATATTTCCTCTCCCTGTTGAGAGACAATCTCTTTCAACTGATCATTTTGCTTTCTTAGGTCTGCAATCTGAGATGCATTATGTTGGGTGCGCATTGCCTCTTTGCCTCACATCTTTGTTGGGGTTACTCCAGCACCCATCAAGCGGACTCTCGCATGAGAATCCTGTCCAGCAGCACCTTTGAAGATTTCTTCCCGGACTTCAGGGTTTTGTTGATCTTCTTCACTTCTCTTACTAAGCTCTATGTTTATGCTGTTCTGCAAGTTATAATGAACAAGAACACTTTAATTTAGGGAATATAGAAGAGGTCAACTGAAATAGCTAAGTTGGAATGCAAACCATTATCCTTTCTGATTCAGGGTCTATGAAATTTCCAGTCTTCGTCGATCTATGTGTCAAATCAAACATCTCAATACGAGAAGGAGATAAACGTTCTGGATGCTCATTTTTCTTAAAAAAAAAAAAGAATAGAAAGAAATATCGAGAAAATGTTGGGACTAAGAGATAGCCAACTTCAATAAAAGAAATGTTAATGTAAAACAAATCACTTACCTTCCTTTCACGTAATCTCGCAAAGGAAGTACTTCTGTCGTATGGCGCATTATTTGTTTGGCCTTAATATCTTTATTTATGTGAAAGTTCCTACCAAGAATATTGCATTCAATTAAAACTGCAAAGACAGTAAACGTAGTAAAAAGTATTTAAACTACATTCAGTTCTATAGAAAAGTATATTTACCAAATGGTTATTGTCCCCCCACATCTTGAACATAGCTTCCCATTATTCTTTAGACATACATTTTAGATCAATGTTTGCCATACGTTCTGAATCCGTCTCATACTTATTGAAATGTTCAGATTTCAGTAGAGATTTGTAATCCCTCCATCGAGCACAAAGTTTCTCTAGGATCCAACTCCGGCTAGATTCCGATATGTCAAATTTCTCCTAAAAGAAAAAAAAAGAAGATATTAGTGATCATATTATTATTATGTAAGCCATACAAATTATGGATCTGATATTAATAATACCATGACTTTGGCGCATGCATCATCTTTGTACACTTGCGGCACTTTTCGCCAATCAGGGTACGTTAATGGTAACAAGTCGGTGTTTTTTGCTAACAACCCAATCCAAGTAGCTATTTTGGCTGTCCTTGTAGAGTTTGCTTGGCCATACTTGTTTACACCAATACAAATTTTTTCCCCACTAGGCATGTTTACAATGTCTTTTGCCATTGTTTTGCCCCTCTTGCCTCTTCCCCTACGAACTGTAAATGGCCCAACATAAGAAGAAATTAATCATCTGTAACAATAATACTTGACATCAAATTTAAAGAGTAACATTACAATTGACTAACCCGGAGTAGTAGCGTCACTATCCTCCTGGGTCCAATCCTCCGACCCAGGAGGCTGGGTCGAATCATCCTGACTCATGATTCTTCCCTGTTTCACTCCAACAAAATCAATAAACTCAAATCATATATCAGATAAATTTTCTATATGACAATATCAATAGTGTAAACTGATGAAAGTAATTAATCCATAATTACATGACTTTTGGTGTGAAGTATACATTAATGTAAGCAACGGATATGACCCACTATCAAGTAAAAAAATCTGAAGTCTTTCTATGTCACTACAAGACTAAAAATCGATATAGAATTGGGAGATGATGATCCAATTGCTCAATCTATCTTTCCCTAATATAGAGAAATAAGACCTTTAAATTTCTCTCTAATTTGATGTCTCTCTACTGTAAAATTGTGTGGTTGCATTTGCTGAAGCCTGAAACATAAAATGTTGTGGCTGAGTGTTATGGTGATGTATCTACACATTCTCAGACCAGTTTGTTCTCAACTGAGCATGGTTTATAATTCAACCTGTATTCATTTTCTTTGGATGATTTGATTCCTTGCATTCCATAAAAATAAACAAGTAATAGAAAAAATAGAAAGAACGACTTATCCAAGTTGGAGAAAGAGGAACTTATGGTTGTGTTTATCAAATCAAAAAGAGAATAAGCTTAATCTATGTCACTAAAAGACTAAAAATCGATATAGAATTTATTGGATATTGGACTTTGAATGTTAGTGAAGGAATAAAGAACGCATTGCATTTAAGTCAATACATTTCCATTTATTTCTCAAAGGATATGCGACTTACTTGATTTTAATGTTCAATCAATTTGATATATCATCATCTGAACTTTCCATTGAATTGATCAATCCGATGGGGGTGTCAATTATAATACCTTCCACATCAGATCTTACCCAACTAAGACTGGCATCACCATCATCCCCTGAATGTTCTACATATTGTCTATATTGTAATGTACTCTGTGTATATGTCTGATCTAAATCATCACGATCCGGATCCTGCTGTCCCATATCAAAAATATCCCTACTTTTAGGCCTCATGGTAACTTGCCATTCAGGCCTATGAGAATCTATAATGTAAAACACTTGCTCTGCTTGTGATGGAAGTACAAATGGTTCGGCAAGCTGATCTCGGCTACTATACAATAAATGGTTAAAATTGACAAGTACAAACCCCAACTCATCTTCCTCTACTCCCTTTCTGTTATCAACCCAATCACAATGAAATAATATTACTTTGAGATCCTCTGCATATTCCAATTCAACTACTTTTTTCAACAAACCATAATACGTGATAATTCCTTCAATAGGATGTCTATCTCTTGAACTGGAGTAATCTTCTGAAATTGCCGTAATAAGGACCCCGCTATTTTGAGTTTTCCTATGCTTCTCATGTGACTTACTACGAAACTTGATGCCATTATAAATGCATTCATTATAACTTCTCACATCCAAATTAGGACCTCGAGCAAGCCATCTGATATGATGAGGCACCTCCTCCCCATTCTGGCGTAGATGCAAGATCTGATGACACAATATTAAGCCACATATAAGAAGATATAGGCTCTAACCTAGCTCCCAAACAATTGAAATGTGTTACACTTACATGCTCATTGAACCAAGTTGGAAACTCCTTAGCATGTCTTGTCGAAATAAGATGTGGGCGAGATTTACGACCCATTAATCTTTGCAACTTCTCTTTGTGGAGCCTAGAAGTATGTACATAATTTTCTTAAGAACTATTACTTTCTCATAAACATATAAAATATAAAGTTCAATCAAATATAAATATATTGTAAATAGAACATTGATATGTAATACTTACTTTCGGTATTCATTTAATCTATCATAGTTCTTTAGCACGTACCGATGAGCCTGGTCCCTTTCTTGAATGTCTAGTCGTAATATCTCACACTTCCCTACAGGCCTACCTGTTCTTGAGAAAATAGAGATTGGATGTTCTAGTTCTATTGAACCTGCATTTCTGATCGCTCTATTCGGCCTTGTTTCCACACCTTCAAAGTATCTAGAGCAGAAAGTCAAACACTCATCCCCTATGTATCCTTCTGCTATTGATCCCTCTGGCCGACTAAGATTGCGCACGTAGCCCTTAAGTTGTTTAAGGAACCTAAACACAAATAAATTTATGACATTATTTAATGATCATAATATGAAACCTACACTAGTAGCTTCACTTTTTAAGCCAAAAATTTCAAACTAACCTCTCTATTGGATACATCCAACGGTATTGTACTGGACCAGCCAAGCTAGCTTCATGGGCTAAATGAATAATCAAGTGAACCATAATATCAAAGAATGAAGGTGGGAAAAGCTTTTCCATATTGCTAAGTGTTATGCCAACACTTTCACCAAGCCTCTTAAAGTCCTCCTCTTTCCCAACTTTACTACACAAATCCCGAAAAAATGCACATAATTGTATTAATATAATGGTAACATTCTTAGGCAACACACCACGCAATGCTACCGGAAGAAGTTGTTGCATCATGATATGACAATCATGGCTCTTCATTTCTAATATGTTACGTTCTTGCACACACCGTGAGATATTACTGCAAAGGCCATCTGGAACTTTTACACCCCTTAAAACGGAACAAAACAAATCTTTGTCAGCAGTAGACATTGTGTAGCATGCTGGAGGTATGAATATTTTATCCTTCCCTTCAATAAACTTTGGGTGAAGAACTGATCGTATTTCGATCTCTCTCAGATCTAAACGTGCCTTCACGTTATCCTTTGTCTTTTTTTTAAGATCCAACAATGTGTCAATGATACTATCACATACGTTCTTCTCAATATGCATCACGTCTAAATTGTGACGGATTAGATTAGATCTCCAGTATGGCAATTCAAAGAATATACTCTTCTTCTTCCAATTAAATGGAAGCTTTGGCTGTTTTAACTTCCTTCGCCTCTTCTTCTTCTTCCCATGCTTGTCAATAATATCTTTCCCAAATAAAGGAAACTGAACACCTTCCAGCTCCTCCAAAATACCGTAACCCGATAGTGGCTTTGGTTGTAGTTCATGTTCCTCATAGCCATCAAAGCTCTTTTTATCACGTCGAAATCTATGTCCTTGGGGAAGGAATCGACGATGACCTAAATAACAGTGTTTCCTCCCATATTTAAGCCAACGAGAAGTAGTATTCTTGTTGCAGCATGGACAAGCGAAAACACCTTTAGTACTCCAACCCGATAATACCGCATAAGCCGGGAAATCATTAATGGTCCATAACAAACATGCATTTAGCTTAAACTTCTACTTCTTATATGCATTGTAAGTTACAACCCCAGTGTTCCATAATTCTTTCAACTCTTCTATCAATGGCTGTAAATATATATCTTTATCATTGCCAGGTTGTCGTGGTCCAGGAATAAGCAAAGTAAGCATGAGATACTCTGGCTTCATGCACATCCATGGTGGCAAATTGTAAGGCATCACAACAACAGGCCATATGCTATACTTTACGCTCATTGACTTGAACGGGTTGAATCCATCACTAGCTAATCCAAGTCTGATATTACGAGGCTCCTCACTAAAAGTAGGATGCAACTTATCAAACTCTTTCCACGCTTGCCCATCAGCTGGGTGTCGTAACCTTTGATCATTTGTACGACCCTCGTAGTGCCACCTCATGTTAAATGAGGTTTTAGACGACATGTATAACCTTTGCAACCTTGGGATCAATGGAAAATGGCGTAATGTCTTAGCGGGGATTTTCTTATCTACTGATGTATATCTTGAAGTACCACATTTGGAGCAAGTCGTGGCTTTCTCTTGTCCCTTCTAATACAACATACAATCATTTGGGCACGCATCAATCTTGTTGTAATTAAGCCCCAAGTCCTTGATGATCTTCTTTGTTTCGTACATATTTTTTGGTAAAGTATTCGGCTCGGGAAGTGCCTCTTGCAACAACTCTAACAGCATTGTGAATACTTTGTCGGTCATTTTGCAAAGGCATTTTATGTGATATATACGAAGAATGAAGGACAGTCTGGTAAACTTCACGCATCCTGGATACAACTCCTTCTTTGCATCTTCCATCAATCGATCAAATTTATCGCCGACGGTACTCCCACCCTCTGTACACTCACCGGTGACACCATCCTCTATTTCTTCATTTGTATTTATTCCACGCATCTCATTTAACATAGTATGTGTAACATCATATGTTTCACCTTCCTCATGTACCACTGTGTTAACATGGTGAATTGTATGTGAAGATGAACTTTCCCCATGGTAACTCCATTTCGTATAATTCCATACGATTCCATCAACTACCAAATGTTCTAACACTGTATCTCTAGTCATGCGTAGTTGATTTACGCAATTTACACATGGGCATAGTATCCGATTTCCTACTGCAATACTAGAAAATGCATACTCTATGAATTTATTGACTTCTAATTTATATTGTGAAGACAGTCGGAAATTTGGATCCCTTGACTTTCCAATCCAACTCCTGGGCATGGTTTATCAGTGGTCTGCAATCAAACTTGAGATAAGAAAACCAAAAACAAAGACTTAGATCGAAATCAATAGCTTTTTTGTAGGTTTAAAACAGATCTAAGATGAGGATAAGAACCAAGGTACACAGAATAGAAATAAAGGTAAAGTAAGGCTGAAACTGATTAGCAGAAAAGTATGATTTTTTTTTTGGATGAATGAAAAGTATGAAATTAAAGCAAGTAGAATCAAGATAAAAGGGAGAATTAACTTGCGCAATGTAGAGAAAATTTAAAGAAAACTAACTTGATCTACTTGATCAACGGAGAAAAAAGGATGAAGGCTATGAAACAGGAATCCCACCTGATCCTATCATAGCTGTCATGGGGGTTAGGGGACCCAAGGCGGTGGAGAGGGCCAAAGTTGAAGGTGACACCAAGTAGGCGAACAAGGCGTCCAAGGCGCCCGCCTAGGCGACCAAATCGCCTGGACACCTAGGCGATGCCTTCACAACTATGGATCCTATGCCAAATCCATAGCAGAACTATTATGCTGTTACATGTTACTTCATTCAGATATATTAGCAGTTGACCACCTTAATTAATCACCCTTTTATTAGCGAGGACCTAGCTTGATGGTTGAACCAAAGCTCTTCACAATGGCTCATTTATGTTGGATAATAATTTGGTAATTAAGACTGTCTCTATTATTCAGAAAAATAGATATCTTATTGATCTAGTAAATATGTTAATAATAGTAAGGGCCACATCTACTAGGACTGCAACTATATTTTGGACATCATCGTGAAACCAAGCTTATTAGCCTTTTCCGGTGACAGCAAAATCTTGTGTGAGCATCTGAATAAGATATCCATGAAAGGCCAATTAGCTAGATCTTCCATCTTGGTTTGTCTCAGACCTTCCTTCTTCACAGTCTCTTCCCATATACTTCCCTTATCAGTCATGAATTCCGAAAACCGTAAATCCGATGAAAACATTTCTTCTTCAATCAATTTCACTCCAAATTTTATTCCAAATGCAGGCCAGATATCCTTCCAAGTGAAGCTTGGACCATTCGTGACATTAAATGCTTGACCTTTAGTAGATGAGATATTTTCATTTGTTTATGCCCAAATATGTTGTTCAGCAACAAGCCTTGCATCTGCACCATCAATATAAACTTCTTCCCAACACTCTTTTGAACCTCCAAATAAGAAGGGAAGGTTAAGATATTTACATATTGAAGCATAGACACAAAGCCCACCTATGAAGTTATAATAAGTTCTATTACAAATCCCAATAAGCAATCCGGTCGTGGAACCGACCAAGCCACCTTCCCTTCTAGTTTCTCCATCAACAAATCCTCAAGAATGTAGTTGAAGATGTGACCTTCATCAACTCTTGGGCTATCTTCATAGTAAAGAATTGGTTTACTATTAGAAGGGCTAGGGCTAGTAAGAGAGAGATAGTGCTTACCTCCAGTTTGAAGAGAGACATGTTTTAATGCTTTGGCTTTAGGGAGAATAGCATTCAAAGCATTGGACATCATAGCTTTGTTCTGTTCACAACACTCAGGGGAATCCAATGGGTATTGGCTTGCCCAAGTGATCCAATACACATGAGTTACATCTTCAAGCAAAGAGACCTTCTCTGTAGTTTGAATTGGGTCTAAGAGGTCACATGAGATGAACTGATAGTTAGAACTTGGAATTTGGAGTTCACCAGCTTTACGAGCTGTGCCATACACCTTCCATCCAACTCTAATTCTCTCAAACACATCCTTAGAAATGGCAAAAGGGATCGACAGCAGGCCCCCCACCTAGAATCGATTTTTTAGAATAGAAACATTGCCATACAGAGCCTTATTGGCTTCGTTTCTAATTCTGTCCAGCTACTTTCTATTTACTATACTAATTTGTTCCTTAATTTCTATTTTAAGGCTTGCTATTTTTTCAGTTAAGTTGGTGTTTGCTACTGATTCTAACCTTATATTTCTAATTTTAGTCATCACAACCTCTTGATTTTTCCCAATCTAACTGTCGGATTCACTTGTAATTTTAGCAACCCATTCCTCACACGTAATATGCATTGTGATGAGAGTTGCAAACAGATCTTCTGATATTGCTCTTTTGGAGGGTTATTGAGACTGCTGTTCTAGACCATAGCAGGCTATTGGTTCACGACTTTGGGTGCATTTCTCAAGATTTTTTGACACGATTCTTATGGACTTGATTCTGGTCCTTTCGGTAATGTTGACTATGCAAATTTCAGGTAACATTGGAAACAAATTATTGGTGATGTAAGTAATTGGAAGTCAGATTTTTCCCCCTCTTGTAAGTATTCTTATTCTTCTCTTTCTTTTCTCTTTTTTATTTGTGGCTAGTCATTCCTGTACCACCATATCCTAGGTACTGAACCAAACCAACCCTGTCACCACTAAATTACAAACAAAAACTCATCACTGCCCCAATCCATCTCAATATAGGGTGTGGTGAGGCAAAGCGGGATCCTATAAAACCCCAACCATACATGAAGTACTAAATGTTTCTAATTTATATCAATTTTGAAATACTGAAAGAAATAATAGTTACTACATTCAATAAGACTATAGGAGTCTAATGAGACAACATGCATAGTTGGTATAACAAGGTAGACAAATTACATAGCCGTTTTTGTTAGGAAGCAATTAAGAGGTTCTTCAGAAAACATTCTAAAAGGGAGATATACATGAAATAAACATACTATGGTATCCGTCGTTGAAAATTATATTTGGCTACGGAACATATTTCTTACCGTCGTGAAAAATCATATTTCTTGTAGTGATGCTTAATCCCTACAACTGTTCCTTAACCTACTGGAGTTGTGTTGCTGATATATTGTGAGTTCTGACCTTTTCTTGGAGTTCTATTGCTGAAACTTCTCCTTCCTTATATTTCTCAATCTGCCCAGCAGATCTTTGAGATTATTTGGATAGTTCCTCCACCACTAGTATTCTTCCATTGACCAGAAGTTGAACCACATCCACTAGTTAGTTCTATTGAAAATTAGTCAGTTACTAATTCTGAACTTACTTACTAATTTCAGAACTATGTTTATATTTCCTAATTTAACCATTGGATCTCAATCACACTTAAAGGAGTTATTCATCCATCTTAGAGGCCTGTTCGACCTTGTTCCCCACCCCATCTGAGTTCTGATTTATCAGATATCAATAGTTTCCAATTCTGGTCCTGCAGTCCTACCTTGTGGGTGATTCTGTACTTTGTTGTTTTTGAACCTAGATTAAAAAGAATTATATTAAATAAATGAACCTGGAGATTTGACTTGTTTGGAGTTTTTTATGACTGAAGGAAGAGAGGAGATTTTGTGACTTGTTCAAAAGAGAAAAATTCTGAACTTTTCTATGGAGTTTTAGGTGGACTAGGGCAGTTTGGTATTATCGTAAGATTAAGGATCATATTAGAGATTGCACCTCCTATGGCGGGTGATCAGATATATATGATTAATACAAACTATATTGATATATTATTGTCCATTAATTGAATGCTTGTTACTTTGATCTCTATCTGCAGGTAAAACATATAAGATTGTACTACAATGATTTCAGTTTCTTTATTAGAGATCAGGAAATAGTGAACCCTTGGCTCATTTACTACTAAGTAACTAGCCTTCAAGCATCAATGATGCCGCTGCCGATTATATTATTGAAGTGGCACTGTTCTATAATGAGGCAACAGTTGTTCAAGAGGTTCTAAACAAGTTACAGTTAATTTCAGGGCTAAGGAAGAACAAATTTTCATTTAATTATTAGTAATATTATTTTTCAGGTTATGGATCAAGTATTTTCACAATTAAGCCTACTGCCATAATCAAGTATTGCACAGATTAATGATACCTCCTACTTTGATTTAACAACCGGGTGGAGCAAGAGGACAAAAAACTTAGAAATAGAGGACTTTGGGAAGTGCCTCATCCATGGCTTAATGTTTTTAAACCAAAATCACAAATAAAACCATGTAAAGACCTTCTGCTCAAAACCATCTCTGCCATTCCCCCTAATGGACCAATGCTAATCTACTCAATTCTTAGACACTAGTAAGAATTAAACCCAGAAATGCTTATAGCTTTAAACGATATACAAATGCTTTAAACCCAGAAAAAATTAAGCTGTACAAATACTTATATCTTTAAACATATACAGAGCTTTAAACCCCAAAAAAAAAAAAAAAAAAAATGCTCAACAAAACCGTGAAATGGAAACATTGCACTCAACCTTAAATAGAGAGAGAGAGAGAGAGAAAGAGACAAACCTTGCAGAGAGAACTCTGTTGCCACCGTAGGCAACTGCTCAGAGGGGGGGAGGCAGACAGTAGAGAAGGGAGTGGGAAGGTTGCAGAGATGGGGGAGGCGATAGTAGAGAAGGGGTTGCGGCTAGGGAATCAAAGAGGTGTGAGTCCGATTGGGGGTTTATGAGAGATGTGAGTCCGATTGGAGGTTAGGGTTTCACGATGAGAGAGGCTTTTGAAACACTGAAATTGTTGGTGGCAGGTTTGAGATCGGAAAATGTAAAACTCATCGGAAAAAGGAGGTACTCCAGCAGTAATGACAGCAGGCTAGAAATCAACAGAGGGAGGCCTTTCACTTCGATTTCGTGATGACGGTGAGGAATAGAACTCCGAGGAGCTAGTGCTTGACCGCTGATCTCTTCTCCGTAGTGCGAGAATGGGGTAGAGATGGTTGGCTAGAGAGAGAGAGAGAGAGAGAGAGAGATGTTTCATGAGGGAATGGGATAGAAGAACGCGGGAAGCTGGAAACTCAGGAGCCCGCTAAAAATTTAAGGCAATTGGGCGACGGTATCTTTAGTACTGTCGTTAAACATATCAGAAAATTGCGACGATAAGACTTATACCGTCGTTATACATGTGTAATCCATGACGAACTTTACATACCGTCATTATACATGTATAATCCACGACGGAAAAATATACACCGTCGCCTAATTTGAGTTTCTATGACAGATAATTTAGAGCCGTCGAGGAAAATAATATTTTGCTACGATATTTGGCTATGGACCATGTTTCTAACTGTCGAAAAAAATACAATTCCACGGGGGAAAATACACACAGTTGCCCAATTAGAGTTTCCACGACGGATAGTCACAAACCGTCGCGGAAAATAATATTCTGCTACGCTACTATATTAACCGTCGTAGAAAATTATATTTGGCTACGGACCATATTTCTTACCGTCGGAAAAAATAGGATTTCTTGTAGTGGGTTCTCTTGATTACTCACCTTAGGCGTTGAATGTATCGAACACACCAAGATTAATGCTTTTGGTTTTCCATAGGTCTTAACCTAAAATTGTTCATGACTAGAGACATAATTGAGCATTTCAGTTCATATAGTCATTACACTGTGTATTCGCAGAAATGTTGATTTTGATACATTAGTGTGATATACATACATGTGTACATTGAACTCGACCACATAGGATGTTGTCAGTTGTTTGTGGAACAAGATTCTCATTTAATCCATTTTCCTTGGTAGTGCAACCATCAGCCTCCCCCGTATGAATCGATTTCTTCTTGGAGCAAGATCACAAATTCTTCTAGCCAAGATCCGAGGAGTCCAGGTATGAACAGTCTCACCTATATGATAAAAGGAGGCGCCACTGCCCTCCACAAGCACCTTCAAAAGTTCAACATCCATAGGATAGCTAGAAATATTAGGAACATTTAATGGATTTAGAGCTATAGCCTCCGCCTGCATCAGTTGAGAGCTCGGAAACAAGGAAAGATTAGAAACATTAGTAGCTGAACCAGATGAGAAAAACCTACTAGGAGCCCTGCATGAAACTGGAATGTGAGGAATGGAAAGAGATTTATTGGCAGTTGTAATAATCTCAGGATACAGAGGCTAGCTTGTACATTTCTGGACCTAGTACTTCTAAGCCGGCGATGGTAGGGCTTCAAGGGTGCATGGAGGAAGACGAACCTTGAATCCACAAGTAGAGAAAATTGGAAGACTTCTTCTGTTCAAAATGTAGGCTGCTTACAATTGGAAAATTCGAAGTCCAGAGGCTTGCTTAAAGAAGAAGGAAACAAAAGTTCAAAATTTAAAAGGGGAAATTGCCTAGATCTACTAGATAAAAATATTAATTACAACCTAAGTATGTTTAAAATATATTTTACATCCATTAGTTTTGATTTTGAAAATATTTACTTAATCCCCAAGATTATTAATTGTTCATGAGTCCATGAAGAAAAAAAAATTGAACTTCCCAAAATACCCCACTATTTTTATATTCTCTATTTTATTTTTCAATTCTTTCATTTTTAATCACATGTGAGACTCACCCCCTCCTCTTCCTTCTTCCTCCTCCTCCTCCGCCGTAGAAGGCCGCACCATCCTCGCTGCTGCAACCTCGCACTCCAATCAGACCTGCAACACCCCACCTCTTGCTCTCACACTTCCCTCCCCTGCAACCCCGCCCAACTCTGATCTCATCAACCCAACTTGCAGACTATTGTAGAAGAAGTGGAGAAACCTTGTCTCCAGTCGCCTCTACCACCACCGAGGATTTGAAAACATCCAGTAATTTGGAATGTGATGTTTTGGGGATTTACTCTATTCTATTTTATCCTTCATCTCCTTGTTGAAGCAGTCTTTAAGATTCGTAGCTTTAAGATGAAACTAGGTTTTCTCAACTACACATGCAACCTAGAAACTCACAATGGGGATTTACAATCGAAGATTACCTCTTGTAGAGTAATCCAACAATCATGAAGCCTCTGACGCATAAAAATCGAGTCTGTGTATGCTCCACTACTCAAACCATCTTAAATACGGAGTCATCGAGCATAAACTACTGATATCGTCGATTTTCTGTGCTCAAACGATGCTGCAACTCCCAGAAATGCCATTAAACCTTCCAAAAATGACCTTAAAGTCACTGCCATTGCATGAACCTGTGAAATCACAACTTTAATAGAATGAAACCTTCATCTGCTGCTTCGCGCCTTTGCCAAACACTTTTTAGGGACCCAAAATACTGCCAATATACATTCTCCATGCTTGGATGCCATTATAACCTTGTCAAATTATCAAATTGCCCTTGACACTGTGTAGAAGCCTGTTTGACCATTTCAACTCTTCCAACTCACCAAAAACCATTGCCGCATCATCAAAATGTCTAGAAACATTGCCAACAATGACAACACAACTCCAAAATGCTCCAATTGCACAACAAAGATGAAAGGCAAATCCCATTCGAATCCACCTCTCTCTCATCTCCCTTCAATGTTGAACCTACCTCACTTCAGGTTCCTACTACAGAAACCAGATTTTTTATATGGACTTCGTTGATAATGAAATTTATGCCTATAAATTTTGATCTTTATCCCAGATTATATTAATTAAAGGTCTAAATTTCAGACCCATATGGCTGTTTCTGAATGGGTTGATTTAGAATCAAAGAGAAATTTGCAAGTTAAGAGGAAGAGGAATGAGGGTTTTTGAAAGGGGAGAGCACGTGCTAGTTAAGTAGGGGAAAAGACGAACTCACAAGCAAGGAACCTTTTTTTGTTCTAGCTTTTAATTTCTTAAGCATGAATCAAATCCATTTCCTTTCTTTTGAAGAAAATTAATCCCAACATATCGTTAATTATATTTCTTTGAAATTTCTCTGTGAAGCCCAAATCCCATTGTTTCTCCATGGCTGGAAGATGTCGAAAATGATGCACCAGTTCGAGAAACAGTTTGTGAAAAGGGAGGTGATCAGGTAGAGTTTCAGGGAGGGAGAGTTCCATGGCTGGAAGCACTTCTTTGTCGACTGCTGAAAGGGATGTCAATAGCTTGATGCAGTAGGTCGTTTATGATTTCAATTTGGAGGTCTCTGTTGGGCTTCCTCAGATGGAGGAGAACGTCGATGAGAGCGGGAGGAGAGATGTTGCTGGTGGGGGTGGAGTCGTGGACTGCAATAACAGGGATGGTGCGTCCTCCTACAGAGGAAGGAGGAGGAGGGGTGGGTCCCATGTATTTGATTAAAAAAAAAAAAAATAGAGTTCAATTTAATTTCCCATGAGCATTAAGTAACTTTGGGAATTAAGTAAATATTTTCAAAATAAAAAACAATAGATGTAAAATATTTTCAACCTACTTATGTTGTAATTAATTTTCTTATCTAGTAGATCTGGGCAATTCTTCAAACTGCAAATTTCAAAACTTCGACGGGCTCTTTTGCCTTCGAAACGCACGAAAACGGCCAAAAAGAGCATACTATAGAGCTCGATGAGATCTTCGATTTGATATATAATTCGTCCTATTTTGCTTAATGCCTCCAACAAGTCCGGCTCAAGAACTCATCCGATATCTCCTCTACATCATTTAAACTGGACCGAGTTTCCCTCCACCAATGGTGAATGGGATCGCAAGGCGTGAGAGGGCGGGAAAGGGTATCGGGAGGGTATTTTGGAACATAATAAAACCCTAGGAGGGGTTTGTGAACCTAGGATGGTGGATGAACCGTCCTCTAAATGGAGGGAAACTCAATCCTTAAACATATGTACTGTAATTATGAATCGATGGGGATTGTTAGCTTTCTGGTTCAAAAATCTAGGGTTGGTAATTGGGATTTTGGGTTGGATAAGGACATACTTAATTCTATAGTTTCTCTTTTAAACTAAGCTACTTAATTTATTTTCATAAAAAAAAAAATTGTAGAATTGTGTAAATATAACGAGGATAGTGAAGCATAACTTCACTAGCTACAGTGAGGTATAGTTTTTCCATAAGGGTCTCTTGGGCTTCACAACACATGATGAAGCGTAATTAAGCTTCACTATCTGCCACATAGCCCCACATATACTTCCATGTGGTAGATAGATACTAAAGAATTAGGGGGGTAAAACAGGG
This sequence comes from Telopea speciosissima, assembly GCF_018873765.1. NCBI lineage: Eukaryota > Viridiplantae > Streptophyta > Magnoliopsida > Proteales > Proteaceae > Telopea > Telopea speciosissima. The sequence continues at coordinate 47,056,678 of NC_057924.1, forward strand.
GTGGTACGTGGAATATTGAGGGATGGTACGTAGACTTATCAGAAGCTTAGAGGGTACGGGGAATATTGGGTGCATTATAGGGGGTACGTGTATTTTACCCTATATTTTATGATGGTGATGATACTTCCTTGCTAACGCACTTAAACTTTTGTAAAATGCCAGAGAGTAGAGTTTTTGTCAAAAGTGCCTAATTAAGTACTGAATAGTTTCAAGGAAACACGGCTGCAATTTGCACTTTTATATTTTGTAAAAGGAGGAGAGCCTTTTTACCTTTACCTATCGTTTTTGTCAAAAGTGCCTAATTAATTAAGTGTGCTTAAATTTTATAAAGAGAAAGAGAGTATTTATTTAGTAGCAATTATGATACAATTTTGCCACTAATTCTTTCGACCATTGGTTCAAATATAAATCTGAATTAAAGAGTAAGAAGAAAGCTGGAATCCAATGAAAAAAAAAATTGGAAATGAGCTCGAACGCACTATCCGGGTGGGGTCCACTCCCCATATTAGAGAATTGAGCTCGTCTCTAGGGAGGCGTGTGCCCAAGGTTCTACCAGGGGGTATCCAGCGGCTGAGCTGTGCCGCACACATCTCAATCCATGCCTAGGGATGTGTGCGGCACAACCCAATGGCTGGCAGCGCCTTAGGTATTCCCTGCTCCTTGGAGATGATCCTGATCCCGTATTAGAAGAATTGGAGGAAATGAAGGGGCAGATAATTAGAGACGATAATTTTCCTCCTTTGTTCTCACCCAATTTTCCTCTCTCCTATGTCGCTGTTCTTTTTCTTTCATATCCAAAAACAAAAGGTTGTAACTTGTGATTGTAAAACATAATTTATTTGTATCAATTTTGTAAATTTTTTTACTATCTAATAGATCTAGCAATTTATTTTACGGTGGTTTGTGTGGGATTGGTGTGTGGTTTGTGTGATCACACTTTGTTTCATCAAAAATTTATTTTACGGTGGTGATGATACTTCGTTGCTAAGTCACTTAACTTTTGTAACAGGCGAGAGAAAAGAGTGCCTGTGGTGGCTTTTGCCAAAAGTATTTTATCAAAAAAAGCTTTTGCCATAAGTACTGAGAAATTGTTATCCTCTCCTGTTACAGCACGGTGCTGTAACGCATCATGCAGTGCTGCAGAGGCCATGTGACACAGTGGGCCCCACATGATACACATGGCCTCTGCAGCTGCCGCACGATGCATTACAACATAGTGCTATAACAAGATAGAATAAAAATTCAACTGAATAGTTTCAAGGAAACACAGCTGTAATGCACTTTATCTTTTGTCAAGGGAGAGCCTTTTACATATCGCTTTGTCAAAAGTACCTAATTAAGTGCGTTTACTGGAATCCAATGAAAAAAAATGGAAATGTGGATTGAGAAAGTGGTACTGATGTTCCCCAGGACTATAGATGCCTCTTTACCGACCACTAACTTTTTTCTTGAATATACAAAATATTATATGAGCTTAATTAAAAATTGTGGAGGGTCTAATTCTAAAAACTAGTAAAAACTTTTCCGCGATTTACTTGCTAGTTAAGAAGTTGTTCTTGTTAGAGTGGGTAGCAATATCAAAGATTGAAAGATTATCTAATATCATTCATTCATATTATTTGAAAGACGTTCAAGCAATTTGAACTTTCTTTCTCTCTTACCAAATATGAGGAATGTTATCTGATCATGATTCAATTCTCAATAAAATCTTCCATATTAATTGTCAGTTATAATATAGAACTAAATTAAGGGGGTTAGTGAGAAAATGAATGAAAAGGGATAAGATCTAATTGGGATTCCACCTAGCATGTCAGGTCAATATCATTCTCAGTATTATTTATCAATAATACATACACAACCAAGTACGTGTAACCTAAAATTTTCGATTTAAATAGATAATTACACATCAATCCCTCTATATACAATACAATATTGCATGATAGAATACATGGCATTATAAAATTATCATCAAAGCCCTACTCTATCATAATTCCAATTTCAAAGATTCTATAATTTTGATTGGACCTTTAAAATATTTTCAAAATTAAATACAAATTATTAATTTTTGAAAATAATCAAACAATTTACTAAAATGCCAATAATACTTGATTTGTGTCCAATCAATTAGGGATTTTCTCTCTCCTTTACCGAATATATATATGTATATATATTTTTTGGTAAAATTTGTCTTCTTCAGTTATATCTCAACTACATTGGAATTCCACAGCATCATTTTTTCTTCTTTGTTTCTTTTTAAGTTTTCTCTCTCCTTCTCAGTCAAATATGTTGGATTGAAGATGGAGACAAACAACTTTTTCACCAAACCTTATTATGCATGGGTCCATTTAATTAGAGGAAAAAAATTACTCGCTTTGATATCTTTTTCCCAGTAAGGTACCATGTAACAATTCATAAAAATTAGGTGGTTATGTTTAGTCAGGTGTGCAGGTTCTTCTCATATGAGGACAAAAATGACAATCTCATCCCACCCGAAAAATGTATTTGAGCAGTAGGTCATCATTTTGGACCCACTTATGAGAGGAACCTGACACCTAACCGGACAGAGAACCTGAGAGGAAAACGATCCGATTATGTTTACCGTGTTATCTCAAAAATTCTGATTGAACGCACGCGCTCATCCAGAGAAACTGGCCGGGCTCCAATAAAAAAATGGAAATGTGGTCAGGAAAGTGGTAGGAACTTTCCCCAACAACTAAAGCCGGCACTTTACCATTCTTCACTTTTTCTTGAATGTTCATATGAACATAAACAGTAGTACTGCTCTGCAGTTAAAGTACTTGCTAAAAACTTGTTGCCGGTAGCAATATCAATGAAAGATTGAAGAAGTATTTACATAACATCATCCAACCACTTTTGAAAGCCATTCTTCAAGCAATTTGATAGATAGAATGGCGGCAGCTCATCATCGTCATCATCAGGCCTCTTCTTCTTCATCATCATCATCCTCCTCCTCTTTTACTGGTTCGAGTACTTACGAAGTGTTCTTGAGCTTTCATGGCAAAGACGTTCGCACCAATTTCGCAGACTGCCTCTACAATTCCTTGATTGATGCTGGAATTCGAACTTTCCGGGACTCAGAGGAACTCCACAAGGGAATCAAGATTGGGGCGGAGCTACTCACTGCAATCCAGGGGTCGACAATCTCGATTCCCATCTTCTCGAAAAACTATGCTTCAAGTAAGTGGTGTCTCAAAGAGCTAACCCACATATCTGAATGCAGAAGAACAATGAATCAGATCGTTTTCCCTATTTTCTACAAAGTTGAACCAAGGGATGTGCGAAACCAGACCGGGATATACGCCAAGGCCTTTGAGGAACACCAGATCAATATGGGCAGCTGCTTGGACCAGGTCACAATGTTGCAAAAGTGGAAGGAGGCCATGAGAGAGGTTGGAGAATTGGATGGATGGCATTCCATGGAGGATACGTAAGTACTCCCAACACTTTCTTTTTATTGGTTCCCATATATTATCTAAGGATTATTACTAATGTCTTCCAAGTTGGAACAACAAATGTGAACAAAATATGAGATCTTGCTAATTATCATTTTTCTTCAACCTACTTGCTACTCTATTTTCTCGTTTGTGAATAATTTTGGTGGAGAATAAATACTAAAATCTAAACAAAAAATGAGACGCAAACACATAGTAGGACTTGTATAATTTACTTGTGGTTTCTTCCATGTTGAATTTTTTGATTCGTTTCCTTATGTATATAATTTATCATCCAAAGTATTTATTTATTTTTGTTTGAATTATGCAGGTATGAAGGAACGTTAATAAAAACAGTTGTTAAAACAGTTGGGGGAACATTGAACAAGAGATCCTTGAGTGTTTCTAACAACCTAGTTGGAATCCAACTTCATATAAAAGAAATGTTGATGTTGTTAGATATTAAATCTAACGATCGAAAAATTGTGGGGATCCATGGCCTCGGTGGCATTGGAAAGACAACGATCGCTAGGGCTGTCTACAACACAGTCTTTCATAACTTTGAAGGATGTAGCTTTATTGCAAATGTTCGAGAAAGTGCTCGACATTATAATGGGCTTGTTCATTTGCAAAAGCAACTTATCTTGGATATCTTGAAACAAGAAAACAAAGATATTGCTAGTGTGGATGGTGGAATTAATGTGATCCAGCAAAGATTCCGTGCAACAAAAGTTCTAATTATTCTTGATGATGTGGATCAGGATATTCAAGTAAAATCTTTAGTTGGGGACCGCAAATGGTTTGGTGTTGGAAGTAAGATCATTATCACAAGCAGAGATAAGCAAATTTTATGTCTTCAAGATGCAGAAGAGATTTACGAGCCCAGAGTAATGGATAAAGATGACTCTCTTCAACTTTTCAGCCACCATGCATTTAGAAGGGACCACCCTCCAGAAGATTATTTGGATCTCTCAGAAGCTATGGTAAATACTACTGGAGGACTTCCCTTGGCTCTTCAAGTTATAGGTTCATCTTTATATTTAAAGGGAAAAATAATATGGGAAGACATGCTAAAGAAGTTGCAAAAAGTTCCCAATAATGCTGTCATGGAAAGGTTGAAAATAAGTTATGATGCATTAGATGATGAGCAGCAGCAAATGTTTCTTGATACCGCTTGTTTTTTCATCGGAATGCAAAAAGATATTGTATGTTACATATGGAATGGGTGTGGTTTCTTTTCTCAAGTAGGCCTTGATGCTCTTTGTGTAAGGTCTTTGGTAACGATTAGTGAAAAAGGAGAGTTAAGTATGCATGATCTACTTCGGGATCTTGGAAGGAATATTGTTCGTCAAGAGCACACAGATGAACCAGGGATGCGTACTCGAATATGGTCTCAAGAGGATGTCTTGGATGTACTGGATACACAAACGGTAGGTATTGAATATGCATAAGTTATTTTTTGTGAGGACCTTGTAAATTAAGTCTTCGATGGATTTTTCTTGGTTTATTACAAAAACCTTAGATGGTACTTAAATTAAGGTTCTCATTTTTCTTTTTTTTTTTGCAGGGAACAAGTACTGTGAAAGGACTCAGTATTGATTTTAGAAATGGATCAAGGAGCGAAGTTTTGATGAGCGAAGGATTTGTTGCAATGACAAAACTAAGGTTACTCCAAGTCGATTATGCAAGTTTTTCTGGGAACTTCACCCATTCTTTTTCAGAACTGAGGTGGCTTAGTTGGAAAGGATGCCTTGACCAATATGGACAAACCAATTTTCGTCCACGGAAACTAGCAGTTCTTGACCTATCATGTAGTGAGATCACAAACAACTGGATGGGGTGGAACTACATCAAGGTCTCGAAGAACTTCTCTCTTTTATTTAATTTGTTTATATTAAAAGTCTTTTTAAAAAATTCAAATTTCTTTTAGTCCTTCTTAAGCTAATTAGATAAGTTACAATATATTTTTTATTTTGCAGATGGCAAAAAATCTAAAAGTTCTAAATCTGAAATCTTGTCGTGGGCTATCTATTACTCCTGACGTTTCAGCAAATCAACTGTTGGAGGTATTGATTCTTACAAATTGTAGTAATTTGGAGGAGATAGATAAATCCATATGTTGTCTCACGAACTTAGTCATATTAGACATGAGTCGCTGCAGGAGACTAAAGGATCTCCCAAGTGAAATTTGTCAGTTGACATCTCTCCAAAAACTCGATGTAGGAATATGTCGAAGTCTAAAGAAGTTGCCGGAGAAAATGGGCTGCATGATATCCCTGACAGAACTTGATTTAGGATGGTGCGAGAAGCTAGTGGATCTCCCAAGTGAAATTTGTCAGTTGACTTCTCTCCAAAAACTCAATTTATATGAATGCAAAAGTATAAAGAAGTTGCCGGAGAAATTGAGCTGTATGATATCCTTGACAGAACTTGATTTAAGACGCTGTAAGAATCTAGTGGATTTCCCAAGTGAATTTTGTCACTTGACATCTCTCCAAAAACTCGATTTAAGTGGATGTCAAAATCTAAAGAAGTTGCCTGAGAAATTGGACCATATGATGTCCTTGACAGAACTTGATTTAGGATGGTGCAAGAATCTAGTGGATCTCCCAAAAGAAATTTGTCAGTTAACTTCTCTCCAAAAACTCAATTTTTACAAATGCGAAAGTCTAAAGAAGTTGCCGGAGAAATTGGGTCAATTGATATCCTTGACAGAACTTAAATTAGAAAGGTGCGAGAGTCTAGTGGATCCCCCAAGTGTAATTTTTCACTTGACATCTCTCCAAAAACTCTATTTAAGCCGATGCATAAATTTGACATACATCTCATGTCTTCCCTCAAGTTTGACCACAATTTCTGTTCAACATTGCCCTTCAATTCGATACATCTCTAGTCTTCCCCCAAGTTTGACCAGCCTAGATATTGTTTACTGTGAGTCAATGGTAAAACTATCAAGTACATCAAGAGGCTTGGGAAATTTAAAGACATTACGTCTCTGTGGTTGTTTCAGCCTAGAAGAAATTGAAGATGTTGACGAGAAATTAATGGAATCCCTGGAGGTCTTCAGCATTCAGCACTGCAAGTCCTTAAAAAAAATGCTAAAACTGAGGGGCTCGAAAAATCTAAGGATTTTATTGCTCGGTTTGAACGATGTCATATCCGATCTTGAAGGCGGTGAGGGGATGGAATCTCTGGAGGAGTTGGTGATATGGGAGTGCAAATCATTAAGAAAAATACCATATCTAAGAGATTCGAAAAGGCTGAGGATACTAAAAATCAAAGACTGTGAGGAATTATTAGAGATTGAGCGCCTTGAGGACTATGAATCCTTACAAGAATTATCAATTAATAGGGCCAGATCATTAAAAGCATTACCGGAGAATATCTTAACCCTGAAGAACCTGATCTATTTAGGTATTAATGAGTGCTGTTGCTCGATGGAAAGATTACCTGATCTTTCGAACTTTAAAGAGTTGAGGCAATTAGATATTGGAAATTGCGGGAAGGTATTCAACTATTCGTCGCAATTATTAGAGGAGGGGGATTGGAGGAGGTTATTAACCAAAATTCCAGGCCTTGACAGATTGGAGTCTTTGCGAAAATTGGGCATAGCAGGATGTATAGCCATTCAAGGATTACCGGATCTGTCAAATTTCAAAAAATTGAATGATCTGACGATTAAAGGTTGCAAGAATCTAATGGAGATTCATGGTATCGACAGATTGGAAAACTTAGAGATTTTGGTTATTAGTGGCTGTGAGTCATTGCAAAGATTACCGGATTTGTCAAACTTAAAAAAATTGAAGGATCTAAAGATTGAAGGCTGCAAGAATCTAATAGAGATTCATGGTGTTGACGGATTGGAGTTGCTAAAGGAATTGAATATTTATGGGTGCAAGTCTTTGGAAAGATTACCGGATCTGTCATACTTAAGAAACTTGAAGTGTCTAAAGATTGGTTGCAAGAATCTAACAGAGATTCATGGTGTTGACGGATTGGAGTTGTTAAAGAAATTCGAGATTATTGGATGCGACTCCTTGGAATTGCAATTGCCGGATCTGTCAAACTTAAAAAAATTGACGCATCTAAATATTGAAGGTGGGAAGAATCTAACCGAGATTCATGGTGTTGAAAGATTGGAGTTTTTATGGGATTTCGAGATTATTGGGTGCGAGTCCTTGGAAAGATTACCAGATCTGTCAAACTTAAGAGACTTGTATTCTCTAAAGATTGAAGGCTGCAAGAATCTAATCGAGATTCATGGCGTTGCCGGATTGGAATTCTTAAAGAAATTCAAAATTATTGGGTCCGAGACCTTGGAAAGATTACCGGATCTGTCAAACTTAAAAAAGTTGAATGATCTAATGATTGAAGGCTGCAAGAATCTAACCGAGATTCATGGTGTTTTAGGATTGGAATTCTTACAGTATTTCAAGATTATTGGGTGCGAGTCCTTGGAAAGATTAGCGGATCTATCAAAGTTAAAAAAATTGAAGAATCTAAGGATTAATGGCTGCAAGAATCTAACCGAGATTCATGGTGTTGATGGATTGGAATTCTTAAAGTATTTCGAGATTATTGGGTGCGAGTCCTTGGAAAGATTACCGGATCTGTCAAAAAACGTGGAAGATCTAAAGATTAAAGGCTGCAAGAATCTAACCAAGATTCATGGTGCTGACACATTGAAATCCTTAAGAGTATTAGATATAAGTGGGTGCGAATGCTTGGAAAGATTACCAGATCTGTCAAACTTGAAATGTTTATGGAATCTAACAGCTAAGGACTGCAAGAAGCTCACTGAGGTTCAAGCTGTTAATGGATTGGAATATTTGGGGTCCTTGGATGTTAGGGGGTGTTTATCCTTGGAAAAAATACCAGATCTGACTAAGTCAAAGAAATTGCACACTCTAAATGGTGTGTCCTGCTGGAAACTAACTGATATTGCTCTAGTAGAACTCTTGACTGATGGTGGTTGCACAAAATTACAACTACCAACAAACACAGTATCATTTCATTGTACATGACAAATATATTCAAGGTATGCCGCTCTGATACCATATTAGATCTTATAAATTATGGAACATGGAAGGAGAACAATATTAAACAGGACTTCATTATTATTGCATACCTTGCGATTACAAAGAAGGGGCCTCATATATATAGGCTTAAGAGAAATTACTTACCTAATATAAGAGATACTACTTACCTATAATAGTAGGTGTATATATGGGTGAAGAAATCCACATGTTGGAAAGTCAATCACCTATAATACACATTCCAAGTATAAAGGATTACAATATGATATTAAACTATTCATGGAAGATTGTGAGAGATACATTGTGGATTGCATAAGATTATGATACTGATTCCTAATATAACTGAACTACTTACCTAATGTGCTGTTGAGATAAGGATGGAAGATCCTTCTCTTATTCTAATACTAATATATTCCTAATATATCTCTAATACGCTTCTCTCTCTCTCTCTCTCTCTCTTTCTCTCTCTCTTCAAATGAATCTGATTTTTTTGCATTACGCTAGCACTTCGGTGAGTCTATCTCTCTCTTCCCCATATGACAAGACATCTCTGCCCCCTTGTTTTGAGGAGGAGAAGGATGGACACATGGGAGTACTAGCGTAGGACACACTCCCGGATAGAAAACTACTTCCCTTAAAATTAAGTCTATTTTCTTAGATGTGCTATTTTTTTTTTTTTTTCAAAACAATCAATTTTTTGCAATGTGGACAAGATTATTTGGTAGTCTCAGTGTTGAGTAGGTAGTAAATCTCCTTGATATGTTATATGTCAAATTTGGTGATCCACTCAATTGTATTACCCATCATATTATGTTATATGTCAAATTTGGTGATCCACTTAATTGTATTATCCATCATATTAGAGTTTATTCCCTTGGTCTTTTCTTTTTCAAATAGTCTCATCTTATACAAGTTTACAACGACCGATCCAAAAGTCAGATGACGTGGAATTTAATATATAATTAGGTTATGATGTTGATAATATGTCCAATAAATTCGAGCATTAGACTACTTGCAAACTAGCACATATAGTCGGTGTGTAGGAAGCCCACCCCATTTTTAAACTTTTCATTCATGCCCCTGCCTCAATATGTCCAGTGAAGTGGATGCTTGATGATGTGAAAATTGATAACCTAGTTTCTGGGACCTTTTGCTCAAAAAATTTAAGATGGGAGAAAGATCATCTTGAAATATTTGGTTAGGACAGAAAATTTCAAAATATATGAACAATGAACTTATCAGTACTTTTCCCATTAATTTTTTTTTATTTATAATTGAAGATTTAAGAAACTAATCATCAAAATGATGACAACTCTAATGGGAAGAAGATTAACTTTATAATCTTGTAATTTTTGTTTGGGGTTGATTGGGTCCTTTAGTTCTTCTTTGGGTTGTGTCCTTTCAGCTTGCCTTGGCTGTAGGTTGTGGAGTTTTTCTCCTTGTATTTTCTTTTCTTTCTCCTCCTTTTGGGGGGAAAGTTTCTCTCTTCTTTTATATAATTTCTTATTCATCCCAAAAAAAAAAAAAATGATGACAACTCCAATCTTGTCTCAAGAGGAGCTTCAATACTCTCTCTATGGCTTTTTTTTTTGCCCTTTTCTGTTTTTTGATGTTAAGGCTCCATTAACACCATAAAATTTTGAGCTACTCTCCTATTTTAATTTTGTGTGTGACTTATAGACTTTTTTATTTTATTTTCAATTTCAATAGTGCCTTTGTTTGCATGATATAGCTTCTTTTTCTTTTTTTTCTTCTTTGTTGTTTGTTGTTAAGGCTCCATTAACTCTGTAAAGTTTTGGGATTTTTGTCCCTTTGCTCTCCTGTCTTTTAACATTAATAAGTTCTTCTTTCCTAAAAAATTGATATTAACTAATCTTCTCAAAATCAAATCCGTGAAAGGTTTTGATTTGGAAAAAAGGACAATGAGAGGCCAGTCAATGCAAAGTTGTTGGGTCATGAGATCGCTTTCCTTTTGATTTGTTTCTCAAGTGGCAAGTGCCCTTCCCAAATGACACCCCCTGCCGATTAGTCCAAGGGGTAGCTTGCAAGTTAATCAAAGTAATTTCCAAGGTATGGACATTGTTTCACAGACCTCACTAGATTCAACTGTCAATCTAAATTCTATCTAAATTTTGCCCTCTATTCATAGATTTTTTCAATAAAATCCTTAGCATCAAAATTTTACTTCATTCTAGTTCCTGTTCATGTCAGAATAAATAAGGAGACCTAGAGCAACGCAAAACAGTTTTTTTTTTTTTTTGGCTAAAGGTCTGCAAAGTATGTATTAAGAAAAATAAGTGATGTTGCATAAGAGATTGGAAAAGTACTTAAAAAACCTTCTCAGAAGTCTAACCTTTCACCTTCAGCAATGCCATCAGCAAAAGGCCAAACTCTAGAGAACTAATCACCTAATACAAAAAAATTCCCAAAATCCCAAAAGAGAGTATTAAGGAAATCTATAGTAGGGTTGGCCAAGTGCTTCCCACGAGACAGCCTGATCAATGAAATTAGGAGTCACTTGCCAACTGCTTGAAGTTTTTCCTTTGGCCGCATAATTAGCTAAAGCATCTGGTGCTGAGTTTGCTTCTCTGTAACAAACCTACTTTATTAACTGAACTAGTTCATGTTGCATGTCTCTTGATCCATTAAGCATTTTGCATCTAATGCTTTAGCTCCTTGATCTGTTTTCATATTACAGCACTGATTGCATTATGTTTGTTGTTTAGACAGGAAATTACATGTTTTTACCTCCCATTATTTACATTCATGGTTATTGATATATTAAGGTTAATTGGAATTTTTTTCTTGGTTTGTACATTTATTGAGCTACCATATCTCTAGTGCAAATACACTTTAAGCTAATTTTGGGTAGTTTGGGGCTTGAATGAACTTGTGAATAAGCAGGGCAGTCATATTTTTATCAGCCAGAGCATTGTGTTTGGCTATATAAACATACTAACTGCTTTAATTGTTGGCCCATTCATATTTATACTTGCATCATTCTATTAAATGCATGTGCCCAAATCTAAACCCAGATATAGTTCTTTCTTTTGACTAATATGACTAAGATTATTAGTGAAGGAAAAATTAGATAGGCTATTTATTTTCCATAGTACCTTTCATACCCTGCTTTATTTAAGAGATACAGACAAAATGTTTTGTCGATTGGGTAAAATGTTTTGAAAATTTTGTAACCTATATCGTCTGCATCATGTTCCTTTACTTTGCTGCAACTGTCTTTGCTTCCAATTTCATTCTTGGTGCTTATGAAAGATATACAACACTGTTAGAGCTACCACAAAGCTACCTGTTTCTAGTAATAGCAGAATGAGGTTTCATGCTATGCTTCAAATTCCTCTTGATTCAACAAGTCTTTTGTGAGTATATACTAAGGTCATAACTTTATGTTTTAACTTTTTAATTGGGCTGACTGTTAGTATGTGAGGCTTCCATGTATTTGTCTAAACTTGTATGCATTTCAAATATGTTAGGCCATATACAAGCATAATAAGGAGAATACGTACAATCAGAAAATGGGCCACATTTTAGGGAAGAGAAGTTTGGTACAAAAAAGAGAGAGGAAGGTAATATAAAGAAGAGTAGAAGCATATAATAGTCTATACATAAATCTTGTTTTTATAGTTTTTGACCACTCAAATACCCCCTTTCCAATGTTGAATATATATTTTTTGTTTAGCATAAGGAGAACCCAGATGGAGTGCCTCCCTCTTGGTTAGGGGTTTTCATATATACAAATACTAAGAAGGAAGAAGGATGGACTTCCTATAAGAAACACATTAGGGGAGAGAATGGTATGATTATTAAACCAATAGTTATCCTATGATTTTCTAAGTCGATCTGTGAATTCCATAGAATTTTTTTTTCTTTTCATTTTTACCTTCTATGAAAGTATTATCATCCCATTTCCCATTCCAGTTCCTCTCCTTTTTGGTGCTAAGTATTTGGTAGAGGGGATGAAATCCAGAATTTGGGATCCACATGAGAGGTAACACATTTTGCTATGCAGTGAGATTTTACTCTTGGGAGTTGTAGCCGAGAATTCTAAATTTCACCGCATTCTCGCCTATAGATTGGGACTCGTGGACTGAAAATCAGAGCAAGTTTATTTGATTAGGTGGGCACATGATAAAACACCAAAATTTCAATGAGAGAACTGTGAATTATTGCCTTCAATGCTACCTAGGAAACCCAGCCCTTACTGACCCGAATGACAATAAGAATCAGTTGCAAGAGCCAAAAAAGTTCTTCTGTGAAGAACCACTGTAGGAAACCAGAAGTACACAGTAGCTTTAGATTTGAATAGCATTGCCATGATTTATAATTTTTTATTCAACTTCAGACTAGTTAAAGAATTTTGATTTGTCAATTTCCATTGGTGGTGCAAACAAGTATTTTTAGCTTTTTGCCTGCTATCAAGGTTTTGGCACCCTCGAGTAACTAATGTTAGGTCAGTTACCCACGGTTTTTATATATTATTTAACTGGAATTACGGATAAGGAGGTAACTTCGCAAGTTGGAATTGTTGAAAACTAAAGGTAGCAAAGTTTTTTAATCAATGCAATTTAAATTAGAGTTATTAGTCTTTCTACACATTTTTTAGTTCCAATACAGAGCTGGATTTTCTTAGTCGGGTCGTGGTCAAATCAAATTAGTAATATGCCATGTTTCCTTAATTCTCAACATAAGATCACACTCTAGCTAGAGAAAATGGCGGAGACCAACTTGTTGGGATAAAGCCTAGATGAGTAGCTGAGCCATGGAATCCATTTCTAGATGAAACACAGATAAAACTGACAGTAGAAAAGAACGTAAAACTTAACACTATTATGAATCACATCTATGGCACTAAATGCAATTCTTGGTAGCCATTCAACAATACGTTCAATGCTTTTTTTTGTTCCAGCCTAAATTTTTTTTGACAGACAACCTAGTGTTCTATGCAACAGCATGATGATAGATTTCTCTGCTGAGCCTTGGTATATTCTCGTGATCTCACTTTCATTTTTTGTCTTCACATCCCTCTAGTGCAAACTGTGAAGCAAAATATATCTTCTCCTCTGCCAAGAAACAATCCTGATCTAAGTGGAAACCCTACCTAGGTTTTTATGTGCAAATTAGGCTGGCTCAACTTGGAATGCATTTGGGTTAAGTGGGTTGGATTTGAGAGGCTAAACCAAGTACAAGGCCTTGCCAAATCTTAAAAACCAATGATATCTTTGTCTATCTACAGTAAGTCTAGTGGTTAAGATGTCTCTTTACTCTGTTTTTTAGCATAGGATTTTCTTTGCTTTATCATGGAACCCTGCAAAGTATACAATACTAAAAATAAGAGAAAAAATAGAAGCTGAATGATGAATGGATGGAGAGATTTCCCCCAAGTTTTCTTCCCATAAACTAGCCCCTTCCATTGCTGGTGTTACAGTTTCAAGCCATTCCTAATCCACTTCAAGAGTTGTTGCTCTACAGGGCAATTATTGTACACTCCATTGCAGAATAACATGAAGAAGAGAAGTAGTCAATGGAGTAAGAATGTAGCTTGAGCTTTCCTGCTATACTAAAGGCTTCCTACTTACCCTTTGAAATCAACCGTCAAGACAGGAGCTGTCAAAAGTCCCACCATTGTAGACAGAGACTGTCTATTATACCTGTTGTTTGTTTGTTATTTCTTCTCTGTTGGCCATGCCAATGGGCAAGGTATCTTGGCAAATGAGTCCAATTACTTAATCCTTATATACTTAGGTGGTAATGATCATGAAATTTAATGACAACTATCTTCTTAGTTCTTTAGGTCTCAAGTTATAATGGATTCATTTGCCAATCTTCATATATATATATATATATATATATATATATATATATATATCATGGTAATCTGTCTCAGATTTCACTAAGCATTCAGGTTCAGCAATTAATATGTATAATAATGCTTCAGATAGAAGGTGACATGGTGTGAATTGAGGAAAGAGAGATACCACAAAGTGACCATTTTAGATATTTGGAGTCAATCATAAATAAGAAAGGTGACATAGAAGTTGATGTCTCATAGAGAATTAAAGTGGGATGGTTGAAGTGGAGAGGTGCATCTGGAGTGCTTTGTGATCGACGTATTCCTTTAAAACTTAAAAGGAAAGTTCTATAGGACCGTTGTTCGCCTGGCTATAATGTATGGGGCAGAATGTTGGGCAGTTAAGAAGTGTCATATGGATAAACTTTGTGTGGAAGAGATGCGGATGTTAAGATGGATGTGTAGAAAAACAATGAAGGATAAAGTAAGGAATGATCATATCAATGCTGACTTGGAAGTTGCTCCGATCAATGACAAGCTCCGTGAGAGTCGTTTGAGGTGGTTTGGTCATGTTCATCGGAGGTCTATGGACGCCCCAGTAAGCATGAGTGATATGATTCCGATTAATGGAGTTAAAAGAGTGAGGGGCAGGACTAAAATGACCATAGGAGAAGTTGTGAGAAAGTACATGCTTAGCTGAGATTGGATAGAGCCTATTGGAGGGCAAGGATTCATGTAGTAGACCCTATTTAGCTGAGATTCTCCTGACTTGATGGGCTGTGCCTCTTTCCTCTTTCACTTTTCTTGTATTTTCCTTTGTTCATTTCTCATTTTTCTTTTTTCACTTCTCATATCATTTTCTCATTCTTCTCTCTCACTTCGTAGTTTTTACCTACTTTCTTCGATTTGATCCATGTAGTTGACCCCCATTTGGGATAAGGTTGAGTTTGTTGTTGTTGTTGTTGTTGTAATAATGCTTCAGATAGATTTTGTTTACATGTTTGCTTCTCTGCCACTCTATAAGAAAAGGATCTAGCCTAATTTGGTTAGAAGTGGAGCGATTTCAAATCTGCATTGGTAAAATGAAGTCAAATGAAAAAAACATGTTGAGATGTGTTACCCAATATTATAAGGGTACTTTTGGTATTTTATTTATGCTTTATTTATGTACTTTTGAACAAGGGTAGAGTTGTAATTTGGGCTATGACACTGTTCACGTGAACAGTGTCGTGAACAGTGCCATGAACAGTGTTTCCCTTAGTAATCTCTTTTATTATTATTATTATAAATAGAGAGCTTGACTGATCTCATTGATCAATCAAGCCATTCACAAAATTCCTCCACATTCTTCCACCACTTTTATAGATCGATGGAGGCTGCAGGACTGCCTGCTATTTGACGAAGTTCCTGCGATTTGAAGAAGTTCTGTTTTTTTTTGAAGATCAGGCCTCCCTACCAATTTTGGCTGCTTCTTCCCTTGGAGAACCTTCTTCAGTTACTGCTCTCAGCCTCCATTCTCTTCATCTACAGGTTTGACGACCCCTCCCCCTTATCGATCTCTCTTTTCAGGGTTTTTTCAAAACCCTGACACTAATCGATATTGGGGTTTGGGCTGCTGGTTCTTGCTGCCTCTGATTGGCACCTTTGCTGCTCTTATTCATCATCATTCCCTGCCTCAAATTTGGGAATATTGGCTTCCATACAGCCTCTATCCTGCAATTGATTTATGCCTATATCGATTCCAGGGTTTTTTTGGGTTTTTTGTGGAAGGTTGCTACTTATTGAAGACTCTGGTTCCTGGCTACCATGACTGGTTCTGATTCTTCTTCAGCCTCTTCTGGCATTGATGGACAACCCAGGACTGATTTCTTGCCACTTGTTGCCCCTATCAAACTTGATGGCTCCAACTACCTGAAGTGGTCTCGGTCAACCTATTTGACAATAGCTGGCCGTGGCCTTACTGGCCATCTTCTCGGGACAGTTTCAAAACCTGCAGAAGAAGGTGCTCCACTCAACAAGTGGTTATCTAATGATGCAATGGTGATGTCCTACCTGATTCACTCTATGTAGGGGGATATCTCCGATAATTTTCTGCTACTGGAAACAGCCTAGGCTATATGGAGTGGTGCTAAAGAGACTTATGGTTGCACTGGGAATGATGCACAGGTCTATGAGATTAGAAAAAAGGCTAATGGGACTGCCCAATAGGACCTCTCTGTTTCGAAGTACTATGCTGCCCTCAAGAACTTATGGCAGCAATTGGACCACTGCTCCAACTATCAGCCCTCCACTGCTGCAGATCTGGCTGCCTATCACAAACACGTCGACAAAATACGTGTTTATGATTTTTTGGCTGGCCTAAATATGGAGTTTGATCCTATTCGGGTTCAGGTACTTGGCCAGTCTCCGTTTCCCACTCTGGAGCAAGCCTTTGCCATGGTTCATAATGAGGAATCTCGTCGGACTGCCATGTTGCATTCCTCTATTGTTGATCAATCTGCCTTGCAAGTTGCTTCCAATGTTTCCTCTTCTACCACTACTGATGGTGGTACTGCTGCCCAGAAAGGCCCAGTCAAGTGTGAACACTGCCACAAGCTCTACCATACTAAAGCTCAATGCTGGAAGCTCCATGGGAAGCCTGCTGGTTATGAAGAAAAAAGAGGCCGTGGGAAGTCCAAACCCAAGGCTCATATTGCTGATTCTGTACCTACTGCTGCTGCTGCCCCTTCTTCTGATATTGGGCTTACTCAGGATGAACTTCTAGCTTTCCGTCGCATGCTTCAAGCCTCTTCTACTGCTCCTACTACCCCACCTGCACCTGCTGCCAATCCTGGTTCTCACTTTGCCTCAGGTATTCCAGTCAATAGTCTGTGTGCATCGGCTGTATCCACTCCTTGGATTATTGATTTCGGTGCTACAGACCATATGACTGGCTCATCCCATGTGTTTCATTTTTATTCTCCTTCTTCTGGCCAAGACAGTGTTCGAGTCGCTAATGGCTCCCTTTCTTCTATTAATGGGAAGGGTTCCATACGCTGCTCTCCTACCCTTTCCTTAAAATCTGTTTTGCATGTTCCTTCATTTTCTACCAACCTTATCTCTATTAGTAGCCTTACTAGAGATCTGAACTGCAAATTGACATTTTTCCCTTCTCATTGTGTTATACAGGATCTGGAAATGGGGCGCACGATTGGGGCTGGTAAGATGCAAGGTGGTCTCTATGTCCTCGACACGGGTCAGCCTTCTCCATTGCATTCGGCTTCCTCTACCGCTCATCATTTACAGTCCACCTCGTCACCGGACCTTCATCTCTGGCACTGTCGGCTTGGTCACCCATCTATTAGTACCTTAGCTTTTTTGTTTCCCAACTTACTAAAAAATTCTAATCAGAATGAGTTTTTATGTGAGGCTTGTGTTTTGGCCAAACAGACTCGTTCTAGTTATTCTTCATTAAATAAAAGAAGTGAGTTTCCATTTGCTTTGGTTCATTCTGATGTGTGGGGCCTTGCCCGTTGTAATTCCATTTCGGGTCATAGATGGTTCGTCTCCTTTATAGACTGTTATACTCGTACCACTTGGGTTTACTTGATGAGTCATAAAAGTGAGGTCTTTCACTGTTTTCAGTTGTTTCATCGTATGGTTTAGACCCAATTCAATGCCACATTGTGGATTTTGCGCAGTGATAATGGCAGAGAATACATGGAGGGTCAGTTCCAACAGTATTTGGCTGCCCATGGTATTGTCCATCAGACCAGCTGTGTTGACACACCTGCCCAAAATGAGGTTGCTGAAAGGAAAAATCGACATCTCCTTGAAGTAGCCCGGGCCATTATGTTTGCACGGCAGGTCCCTTCTCAATACTGGAGTGATGCCATTCTTACAGCTGCTTACCTCATAAACCGTGTGCCTACCCGTGTCCTTGATGGTCGTTCCCTCGTTGCTCTCCTTCAGGGTTCGTCATTCTTTGTGGTTCCTCCCAAAATATTTGGTTGTGTCTGCTATGTCCGCAATCATCATCCTCATGGGAAATTTGATCCACGGAGCATTCGGTGTATTTTTCTGGGCTATTTTGCAACCCAGAAAGGATACAAGTGTTATCATCCCCCTACTCGCCATACATTTGTCTCCATGGATATTGTCTTCCATGAATCCTTACCATACTATTCCCAGACACCTCTTCAGGGGGAGCAGGATCAGGTTTTTGAAGACGTGTCTGCTATTCTTCCGGCTCCTATTCAGGGGGAGCCCTCGTAACTTCAGCTCCTACAGTGGTTTCTCGTCAGGGGGGGCGTAGACTAGTCAGTCAAATCCCAGTTGATAAAGTATATACCCGGGAGCGCACAGGATAGGTTGAGACTGCCACCACCACCATACCACCTCTACAATCGTCTACACCTAATCCAGATTCAGACCCTTCTACTTCACCTGGTAAGGATCCTTCTCTTGATTTACCTATCGCTGTCCGTAAAGGCGTTAGGTCATGCACCCAACACCCCATCTCCAATGTTGTTTCCTATGATGTTTTATCTCCTTCCTATCATGCATTTGTTTCTTCTCTTTCCTCTGTTTCTATTCCTCAGAATTGGCAGGAGGCGATTGTAGGTCCAAAGTGGAAAGCAGCCATGATGGAAGAAATGGCAGCCTTACTTAAAAATGAGACATGGGAGCTAGTTGTTCTTCCTTCGGGTAAGAGACCAGTTGGGTGCAAGTGGGTATTTGTTGTCAAGCAGAAGCCAGATGGAACAGTGGATAGATATAAAGCCAGGCTTGTGGCCAAAGGCTTTATTCAGACTTATGGGATCGACTACCAGAAAACATTTGCCCCTGTTGCAAAGTTGAACACTGTCAGAGTTTTACTGTCTTGTGCTGTAAATCTTGGTTGGGATCTACAACAATTGGATGTAAAAAATGCATTCCTACATGGAGAGCTGGAAGAGGAGGTGTATATGGAAGTTCCTCCAGGTTTTTCCTCTGACAAGAATCATGGGAAAATTTGCAGATTAAAGCGGGCATTTTATGGATTGAAGCAATCACCACGGGCATGGTTTGGTAGGTTTCATAAAGCCATGGTCTCCTATGGATATAGACAGAGTAATGCTGATCACACTTTGTTTATCAAGAGAAAGGGAGAAAAAGTCACTCTGCTTATAGTTTATGTTGATTACATAGTTGTGGCTGGTAATGATGCAGATGAAGTTTCTCACCTGGAGGCTTCCTTGGGACGGGAATTTGACATAAAGATCTAGGACAGCTAAGATATTTTCTTGGGATTGAAGTTGCCCGGTCTCCAAAGGGCATCTTTCTCTCCCAAAGAAAGTATGTTCTAGATTTACTATCAGAAACTGGTTTGCTTGGCTGTCACCCTTGTGACACTCCTTTGGAAGCTAATACCCATCTACAAGAGAAGGATGGTGTGCCTGTTGATAAGGGCAGATATCAACGATTGGTGGGAAAACTGATTTACCTCTCCCACACCAGACCAGATATTGCCATTGCTGTGAGCCTAGTGAGTCAGTTCATGCATGATCCCTATTCCACTCATATGGCTGCTGTTCTTCGTATTCTCCATTACTTGAAATCAGCCCCAGGAAAAGGGATCCTTTTGTCTCCTCATGACCATCTTCGCGTTGAGGCTTATACAGATGCTGATTGGGGTGGTAACCCAGACAGGAAGTCAACCTCTGGCTACTGTATTTTTGTTGGAGGGAACTTGGTAACATGGCGGAGTAAAAAAACAAAATGTGGTGGCAAGATCAAGTGCTGAAGCTGTATTTCGTGCCATGGCCCAGGGCATATGTGAGTTATTGTGGCTTCAGAGTTTACTCCTAGATGTTCGTGGGTCTGTTCATCTTTCAATGATGTTGTACTGCGACAACAAAGCAGCGATTAGCATTGCCCATAATCCAGTACAGCATGACCGTACCAAGCATGTGGAGATTGACAGACACTTCATCAAGGAGAAGTTAGAGAGTGGGCAAATTTATATCCCTTTTGTGAAGTCTGGAGATCAACTAGCTGATGTCTTCACCAAAGGGTTGAGTGGAAAGTTGTTTTATCCTAGCTTAGTCAAGTTGGGTATGTGTGATATCTATGCCCCAACTTGAGGGGGAGTGTTGAGATGTGTTACCCAATATTATAAGGGTACTTTTGGCATTTTATTTATGCTTTATTTATGTACTTTTGAACAAGGGTAGAGTTGTAATTTGGGCTATGACACTGTTCACGTGAATAGTATCGTGAACAGTGCCGTGAACAGTGTTTTCCTTAGTAATCTCTTTTATTATTATTATTATAAATAGAGAGCTTGACTGATCTCATTGATCAATCAAGCCATTCACAAAATTCCTGTTTTGTTAACAAAACATAAGCAACCTCTCAATAAGGGAGATTTGGTTGGAAGTAAAGAGGAAAAATGAAAGGGATTTTCTTTCATTTTTGACTTTTTCACTCACTTCCCTTGAATCACTTCTAACCAAATAGATCTGTAGGTTACCAATCAATTCTCTCAGGGCAAATCCTCTTGCTGATGAAATATTGAAACATGAAAGGATATTTAGTCCTTTGTGCCCCTGCCCCAGTAGCACCACAAATTCACTTTTTTATTTTGCTAGGAATCGACAATGAATTTTATTAGAAAAGAATGAATGAAATGCATCAACTGAAAACTAAAAACTAAAAACTAAAAAATTGGATTACTTAACCACCTTCGACATTGCCATCAGCAGAAAAGAAATTCGACAGACAAAGAACCAACAAACTAATTAGTCAAAACGAAACTAAGGCCTTTGTTTAGCATATCATCCTTTGGTAAGGTGGCATTGTTAAGAATAGTAGTTAGGGGTATATTTGTATATAACCACATCTTTAATATGTTCTTTATGTCATTTGTGTAAGGCCAGGGGCCTCCATGTAATTATCTATTCTTTTCAATATAAACTAGTTTGTCTCTAGTTTGAGATAGAACTCAACAACCCAGAATCGTGTTTGCTCTCTTTGAGCTTTTCTCTCTTCTTCTTCTACTTTAAACATAACATGGTATCAGAGCCGGGGCATGGAAATTCTCGTTTGGCCGAGGGTTCTTGGGGTTTGATCTCAGGCTCCACGTCAGCTCCCGCATGGAGGGGGAGATTGTTGGGATCCACGCATATAGCAAAAAGAATAGTCCTACATCGGATATGAAAGGGGATGTGGGTGGGTTAATAGGTACTTGGGTACCCTCTCCTTAAAGGCTAGCTTTTGAGGATGAGACCCTAGTTTCTAACAACATGGTATCAGAGCATATTGTTCCTGGAGTTTAAAGGTGATAGAAGGTTGTTTGGAAGGCTAAGAGTTAGTTTCTTCTCTTGGTTCTTGTTGCTGTTTGATAAAAACCCTAGGGTATCTTCACAGATCTGTTTCTCCCTTGTTTGGAAGTCATCTTTCTTTCCATTGTATCCTCTTAAGTCTTTTGGAAGCATCAAAAGGCCAAAACTATATTTTGGCGAGGCTGTTCTATCTGTTTTGCCCGCCAGCTAGGGTACTGTAGACACTGAATTTTATCACCCCCCGACAATGATGACAACAGGACACCGACAGACATCGGTATCTCTCTCAAGAAGGACTCTTGTCCCTATATTTAAGCCGAATCTCCCTAATATCCCTAAAATGACATATAAGACTCTTTTACCGAATGCTGAAGGAAGTACTGCTCACCTTCACCAAAGGGAGAAAAAAACCCAAAAAGACCAAGCCCATGGGCCCAGACACACCCTAGAACATAAAAATGGCCTATTCGGCCTCATAAAGTGAGATGAGGGGGACCACACTGTCCACGGCACCGTGGACAGTGTCCCACAGCACCGTGGAGGTCCACCACGACGATGGTGTACGAAACCAAGCCACGCTGACGTCATCCACGACGTCGTGGAAAAATCCCCCATGGTGCCGTGGTTGCCCCCACGGCGCCGTGGAGGACCTATCCAGCCCTATAAATAGGAGGGTCCCCCTCCCCTTAGTTCATGGATTCCAGGCCTAGGGAGACCCTCCCAGTCCAATTTTTGCCATCTTTCAAGCCTTTGTGAGTGGGTTTTGAGTAGTATTTCGAGCTGTGGGTAGATCCATCGATTACCTGCTTGAGTGAAGAGCGCTCACCTCGTAGTCAAGATGTTATTCTGTTCGCCTACGAATAACTAAAGCCTCCTTTTATAGCTGTTATTTTGTCTGTATACAGATAACGAGAATCCTTTATACAGCGATTGCTCTGCCCAAAGTCTGAGTAACGAAACCCATCTCATATAGTCCTTACTTTGTCTGACAAAAGAGAGGTAAGCCGATCGTCCGTCTCCACCTGAGCCGTGGGACATCACATATTTCGTATTTGGTACATTTTCATTTATTTCTTATATTTTTCGATTGATATCTGTCTCTTTCCTTCTTCCTATTTTTGGCATAATGTAGACAATTAAAATAACTCGCTTTAGTGTATATAGTAAATGATTTTTCTTTCTTTGGCATGATTAGTGCTTCATAACTTAGCCTTGCATGTTGGTATAGGATATATCATTAAGGGAGAATATTCAAAAACAAGCATCTAGTAGAAAGACCGATTTATTCGAGCGAGGTGGGTGCCTAACACTTTCCCACTCTCGTAACATGACTACTGACCCTGAATCTCTTACCCGACCATATGGAATCACGTAGCCCCTTCCGTCAATCCCGAATGGGGCTACACCCATTGGGTCCTAGGCCCTAATCCTAGGTGGCAACTCTATTTCTTTATGAAGTATGATCCCAATCCCCATGATGATATGTCAGAATAATATGCCGTTATTCATCGAAGCCAATCCTTGTCGCCATAAGGCTGAGGAACCCTCGTCCCGAGGACTACGGTACTTACAGGTACTTGGTTAAAAAAAGCTCTTTAATAGAGCTTTGTTTGGAGGATTTTTTTTGGCTACTCCATACCATTTTTGGGTAAAGAAGGTTTCTCCTTTTTACTCCGCTGCTGTTTGATGATCATGTGAGGTTCTACAAGTTTTTTCAAGTGTTTTATCCTTGTTTGTTCTTATTTTGGCTACTGGTTGTTGAGAAGAAGTTGTTTTGCTTGAGGTGCTGTTGTTTAGGTCTTCCAAGTGTTTGATTTAAGGTCAAGATGGGTAAAAAAAATGTTGAAACAACCTTGCCTCAACAGGCCTTGCCTCCATCTCTGTCATATGATACCCCAAATGTTCAACTCCCCATTGTCAAGCTTGACAATCAAAATTACTTGGATTGGTCACGGTCTATGAAGCTGATTCTTCGGAGTCGAGGGAAGTTGGGGTACATATCTGGGAGCATTAAGACTCCCCTCTCTACTGATCTAGAGTACTCCAAATGGGAAACCGAAAACTCCCTTGGGATGACTTGGCTTATTTTTTCGATGAAGCCGGAGATTGGAAGAAGGTTTATGAGCAAGGAGACTGCTAAAGACATTTGGGATAGTGTTGCTCGTATTTTTGATAGGGTGGGAGGCTCTACAAAGGTTTATCAACTCCTCCAACAGATTGTTAGCTTGCGACAAGGTGATAAAAGTATCTTTGAATACTATAGTCTTGTTGTGGGACTCTGGGAGGAGTATGATCACTACAGAGATCTCCAGTTGTGTCCTGATGATGAGCCCAAAGTGCATCAGCTGTTTGAGAAGGAGAGGGTCTTGTTCCTTCTTGGAGGTCTTAACCCTGAGTTTGAACCTTTAAGGATGCAGATTATTGGCCGACCAAGTCTTCCCTCACTGGAGGAGGTGTGTGGTTATCTACAAAGTGAGGAGACCCGTAGGGGTGCTATGGAGACTATTCCCCCTATTGAGCGCTCTGCTCTTGTTTCTTCCATTCCTCAAGACTGTACTCCCTCTACTAAGGGAGCTGGCAAGGGGAGATTCTCCTGTGACTATTGTGGTAAGCCTGGGCACAAAAATGAGTTTTGCTGGGATCTTCATAGGAAGCCACCCTCTGTTTCATCTGGAGGACAGAAAGGACAGAAGAAGAATGGGCCAAGGGCCAATGTTGGAGTTCATGAGTCTGATCCATCCTCTCTCTCCGAGGAGGACATAATTGCATTTCGCCGGATTGTAGCTCACATGGATGGTTCTTCCTCTACTACTACCACTACTTCCACTGCTCTACAGATCTCTACCTCCTCTGGCACCACTTCTTGGGTCATTGACTCAGGTGCCACTGATCATATGACTGGTAGGTCTCAGCTTTATGATTCCTATTCTGTTTGTTCTGGGAAAGATAAGGTAAAAATTGCTGATAGTTCCCTCTCTTCCATTTCTGGTAAGGGAGATGTCCAGGTTACTCTATTTATACCTTTGAAGTCTATCTTTCATGTTCCAAACTTTGCTACTAATCTCCTTTCAGTTAGCCAATTGACTAAATCTTGGAACTGCTTTATCACTTTCTTTCCTACCCATTGTTTCTTTCAAGATTTGGTGATGAAGATGGTAATTGGCAGTGGACATCAAGCAGATGGCTTATATGTTTTGGACACCTATGTATCCCTTGTTGCGAAAGCTCAATCTTATGTATGTGGGTAAGATGGCGGACGTACACAGGAAGATATTTTGCTTTGGCATCGTTGTTTAGGACACCCTTCCTTTTCTATTATGAGGAAACTGTTGTCACATTTATTTACCTCTTTTCCTGTTAATCATGTTTTTCATTGTGAACCTTGTTTTTTTGCAAAAAGTTATAAGATAGTTTATCCATGTACTAGTAATAGATCTATTTCACCTTTTCACATTGTTCACACTGATGTTTGGGGACGTTCCCCTATTACTTCCTGGCTTCCGCTACTTTCTCTTTCATTGATGACTTTTTTCGAGTTACTTGGATTTACCTATTGAAACAAAATGTGTTGTTTATGTTGCGTTTAAAATTTTTTATGAGTTAGTGTACACCCAGTTTCAAACTCGTATTCAAATTGTCCGTTTTGATAAAGGTGTGGAGTATATGTATGGTGGTTTGGAAACCTTTTTTTCAGACAATGGCATTATCCATCAGGTGGCCTGTGTTGATACCCCACCACAAAGCGGGGTTACTGAAAGAAAAAACCGCCACCTTCTGGAAGTGGCTTGGTCTCTTTGGTTTACAATGCATGTTCCAAAAACTTTTTGGTCCGATGCCTTACTCACTGTTGTATTTTTTATTAATCGTATGCCCTCCAGTGTCTTGAACTTCAAGGTTCCTCTTGATATCTTACCCTTACTTTCTTCTTCTTTCTCTCTTCCACCAAGGGTGTTTGGATGCATTTGCTATGTACATATTAGCAAATCTGCCCGCACTAAATTGGATCCTAAGGCCTTGAAGTGCCTCTTTCTTGGGTATTCCTCTACCTCCAAAGGATACAAATGTTATCATCTTCCTACCTGTCGGTGGCTTCTATCAAAAGATGTCCATTTTTTTGAACCCATACCGTATTTTCAGTCACCTCTTCAGGGGGAGTGTTCATCTCTTGGTGATGAGGTTGAAGAGGTTCCTGAGTTTGTTCTCTTTCCTTCCTCTCTTGTTCCTGAGTTTGTTCCCTTTCCTTCCTCCTCTCTTGTTTCTATTCCTCCTTTTCAGATTGACAAGGGAAAGAAAAGTTCTGTGGATACTGTTGTTGAGGGAGAGCCTCCTAGTGTATAGGTGAACGAAGAACAAGGGGAGCTGCTGGTGTATACAAAGAAGACCAGCCAAAATCCTTCTTCATGGCTTCCCATAAAGAATACCTGCCAAAATTCTCCTTCGTCTCCTCATCCTGAGTCTCCATCCATTGAGACAGGTATACCTTCCTCTACTTCTCCATCCTCAGACTTAGATCTTCCCATTACTCTTCGCAAAGGGAGACAGGTAGGTACTAATCCCATTGCCAATTTTGTTCCCTATGATTCTATCTCATCTACAGGTGTTGCCTTCACTGTGGCTATCTCCTCCAAATATACTCCTAAGAATGTAGCGGAGGCTATGGCTGACCCAAAATGGAAAGAAGCAATGACTACAAAGATGGTGGCTCTTGAGAAGAATCACACTTGGGATCTTGTTGAACTCCCAAAGGGGAGAATTCCTGTTGGATGTCAAGTTCAAATCTGATGGTACTGTGGAGAGGTATAAGGCAAGACTTGTTGCTAAGGGTTATACACAGGTGTATGGCATTGATTATCAGGAGACCTTTACTCTAGTGGCCAAGCATAATTCCATTCGTGTACTTCTCTCAGTGGCTGCAAATCTTGATTGGCCATTGTACCGGTTTGATGTAAAGAATGCATTCTTACATGGGGACTTAGAAGAAGAGGTCTATATGCACTCTCCTCCTGGGTTCAAGCATCCTAGTGGCAATGGAAAAGTGTGTCTTCTTAGGAAGGCTCTTTATGGACTCAAACAGTCTTCTAAGGCTTGGTTTGAGAGATTTAGACAAACTATCTTACAGAATGGATACACTTAAAGTCAAGCCGATCATACCTTGTTTATACAAAGGAGGGATAACACTATTACAACTCTCATTGTATACATTGATGACATTGTTGTCAGGGGAAACAATGAGGCTAAAATCTCAAAGCTTAAACTTTACTTGGCTCGACAGTTTGAGATCAAAGATCTCGGTCCATTGAAGTATCTTCTGGGGATTGAAGTTTCAAGACCCAAGCAAGGAATCAATGTTTGTCAAAGGAAGTTTATCCTTGATCTGCTCACAGAGACAAGCTACTTAGAGTGCAAACCAGTCTCCTCCCCTATTGATCAGAATCACAAACTAGGGGAAGAACCTCTTGTGGATGCTGAAAAATATTAGAGATTGGTAGGCAAACTAATCTATCTTTCCCTTACCCGACCTGACATAGCCTATGTTGTTGGAGTGGTAAGTCAGTTTATGCATGCACCTAAGATGGGACATCTTGATTCAGTTTACAGGATCCTTAGATATTTGAAGTCATGCCCTGGAAAAGGTCTTCTCTTCTCTAGAAATGGTCACTTAAGGATTGAAGCATATACTGACGTTGATTGGGCTGGATCTATTTCTAATAGAAGATCCACCTCTGCATACTGTACCTTTGTTAGTGGAAATTTGGTCGCCTGGAGAAGTAAGAAGCAACTTGTGGTAGCTAGGTTGAGTGCAGAGGCAGAGTTTAGAGCCATGGCTCACGAAGTGTGTGAAATCTTGTGGTTGAAGAAACTTGTTCAAGAATTGGGATTTGAGACTGTTAAACCAATGAGCTTATATTGTGATAACAAGGCAACCATAAATATTGCCCACAACCCAGTTCAACATGACAGGACAAAGCATGTTGAGGTTGACAGACATTTTATCAAGGAGAAGATAGAATCAAAAACCATTTGCACTCCTTTTGTGAAGACAAATGAACAAGTGGCCGACATCTTCACCAAAGGACTTAGCTCTTACCACTTTGGTTGTTTGTTGGACAGCGGCGCATGTATGACATATACCACCCAGCTTAAGGGGGAGTATTAGAATAATAGTCAGGGGTATATTTGTATATAACCACATCTTTTATATGTTCTTTATGTCATTTGTATAAGGCCAGGGGCCTCTGTGTAAGTATCTATTCTTTTCAATATAAACTAGTTTGTCTCTAGTTTGAAACAGAACTCAACAACCCAACATCATTTTTGCTCTCTTGGAGCTTTTCTCTCTTCTTCTTCTACTCTAAAACATAACAGGCTTGGGCCTTGGAGTGGTAGTGAGAGGAATGATTAGCTTTGACATTTAGGATCTTCCCTCAAATGTAGTTAATGATCCAAGAGAAATCAACATTGGGATTGAACTTATATGGTTTTGTATCTTTGCATATGTTGAATTAATAGAAGAAATTTAGAATTAAGTCCAAGAATACCATGGTAACTGATGCAAGACTGTATTTCTCTTAATTTTCATTTTTCTTATATTTTCAGATTAGGTAATTTGGAACTGAGTTCAGGAATCTGTAATCTTTCCTACACACTCACTCACTATCTTTAATATGACTTGCAAACATAGATGTTAACCTCCTCAATAAGAAACCTGAGGAAACACAAAGGGATAAGGCAGTGCATGTGGAGATCTTTACCCAAGTAATAGGAGATGATACTTATACCAAGTGTCCTTGGCAGGAATTGGAGTACGTCCAAAGGATTTAAATGGGGCATTAAGTAGAAAATGTGTTGCTTTTATGTGGGAGAATGCCGAGTTGGAGAGTGAGGTAAGAGCTTTGAGAAAGAGTCTTGAAGAACAAAACGAAGAAATATCTTTAATGCACTCCCTACTTATTATGTTAATGCAATTTGTGGTAGGAAACAATTCAGCAGGCACACATATCACAGATCTTTGTACTTTCACACTGATTCTCTATATCTTATAGAGAGCTATCCAGTGTATGAGTCTTCTGCTCTTGTAGGGTTTGGGAGGGGCAAATGTACTCAGCCTTACCCCTACTAAAGCAGGAGAGGTTGTTTCCAAATTCTTTTTTTTTTTTATAGAACTTGGGCTATTCATTCATGCCCGCCCAACGCCAAGCAAACGAAAATGAAGTACATGATAGAGGACATGATAAACGCAAGGTATGGATATATGGTATCCAAAACCAAGGAGTAGAAGTTTACCTGGTCTCACATGCCATTGACTGGGTCATCCAAACTAGGGGTTGGGTCACAACCATTTCCTTATATAAAAGGCTGTAGCCTCTGCTAATTTTAAGCGCATGCACATACGTGCCAATAGAAGGAGCCCCATTTGTGTCGTACAGTTCAACGCCACATTGCCCAC
Organism: Telopea speciosissima; assembly: GCF_018873765.1. Classification (NCBI taxonomy): domain Eukaryota; kingdom Viridiplantae; phylum Streptophyta; class Magnoliopsida; order Proteales; family Proteaceae; genus Telopea; species Telopea speciosissima. The sequence continues at coordinate 47,085,723 of NC_057924.1, forward strand.
ACATGTCGACACACTGCCACAGTCTAGTTTCAAACAAACTTGTCGGATTGGCAAAGGTCTGCTAGATCGACGAGTGGAGCTTCGATTGACGGTAAAAATACCGCCAGAATTGCTGCCACAGCCTACTTTCGAACAGATCTGTAAGGATCTGTTGGATTGGCGAGTGGTGCTTCGTTCGGCAACAGGCGAGGGATAGTGAAAACTGTACTACGGCTAGAGCTTCGGAGCCAACGATAACGTCGGCATCACCTACAAACACACCGACAAAGAAAAAAGAAAAACCAAAAGCAAACGAGGGGGTGTTAGTAAAGATGTTGAGATGGTGGATGTCCCCAGTGACAATGAGAATCCAAAAGTGAAAGGCAGGGGTCGATGGCACAAACTGTAATGAGGGAATGGATACAATGATTCACAATGATAACAATGAAGTACAAAGGCTTGAGGTCATCCGCATCTGTAACGGCAAAACCCACAACAGCCTCCATTCCATCCCTCTTTCCTATGGAACCACCAGCTTCACCCACCGAGGAAAATCTTCCAAAGATCGACATCCGTTACCCAGAACTTAACAGAGATGGGAAAGGTAAAGGCAAAAAAAAACACTAGTTTGGGCAAGAGCCGATGCCTAAATCTGAACAGAACGGGACAGGGAAAGGAAAAAAAAGAGGGAAAAAACATTGGTTTGGGCAAGATCTGGGTTGGGGCGAAAGAGAGAAGGAGAGAACGGGAAAGGGAAAGAGAAAAGAGGGATAAAGAGAAGAGTAGAAGAACGGGAGAGGGAAAATGAAGAGCAGGGTTCAGTCACTGGTTTGGACCAGAACTGGGATGAGGCGCAAGAGAGAAGGAAAGGAACAGGAGAGGGAAAGAGAAAACCAAAAGAAGAATACATGCCACTTGGGCGGAGATATTCACACCACTGTGGTGGAGAACGTTCACGCCGCAGAGGCGGAGGAGAGACTACTTTTTGGGCCAAAATTCATACAATCGGATGAGGATTTGCAACTGTGAAACCCTCTGGTTTGCAGCAGCGTCCCTTCCATATTCTTTACATCTTATAATGTCATTAATATAGTCTATTTATCTATAAAATTAATAGAAATTCCATTGTTTTAGGTAGGCCTGTAAATGGATCGGATTCGGCTCGGATACGGATCGGATGTAATCAGATTCGGATATTTCCTGGTCGAATATGGATACCTCTAAACGGATTCGGGTGGATTCGGATGCGAATCGAATTCGGATTTTCGGCCATCCGTTTACCCTTATGCCTTGTGTAACCCGAACCTTCCTCCCCCTAGTGGATACAATTCACTCTCAATCCATAGTTTTAGATCATTATTCTCTTTTCCTCATATTCTAGAACCTGTTGAATCTTCAAAAATCCCAAAAATCATTATTTACTTAATTTTTTATAATTAAGTATTCGGATTCGGATTTTTATCGGAGTATCCAGATTTTTGTCCAGATATCTCTAAACGAATACGGATGCCCCTAAACGGATACGGATGCGGATCGAATTTGGATTTTCGGTTACCCATTTACAGCCCTAGTTTTAGGCTTCAAATCATGAAGATCGTCCATCCCATACATATTATCCATGTGATCATTTTGATCTAAAGCTCGAGGTGAATGGAATTTTATTTATGTCTCTAATTAATTATCATTAACACTACAAAAAAAAGTGGCCTTTGGGCTGCACTTTTTTGGAGGTTTTATCGGCGGTATAAAAATACTGCCACGAATACTACCTTTTAGTAGCAGTATTTTTTCACAAAACAGTAAAAGTCCATTAAATAATGTAACTTATACAAGTTGGAGGGAGTATTGTCCCCTTGGTTCTTTGGCTGGATGTAGTATTTTTTATCATATTTTTGTTAGGGTTTAGGGTTTAAGTACAAGGTTGCTGCCTCCAGCTAGTATTTATAGGAAAGACTAGGGTTTTTAGGTTAGATGGGTTTTATCCAGTGGGGCCCACCACACCCTGATTCCTTATTCAAGTAGACTTATATTAGAACATATATTAGGGTTATATAATATACCCAACAATCTCCTCTTATATTCTACATATAGTCAACACCAAGAATAGATAAACATTGTTCAAATGAAATATTGAATCAAATAAACAGAATGTTTAAAACTTTAACGGATCATAAAGTAAACTTCAAGAAATAAAACGTTTGAGTTTTAGATCGAAACTAAACCCAAAAAACAAGAAGTTCCACATGCAAGGGAAAAATTAAAGAAAAAGGTCCTTGCAATCCTTAATGACTTTAATAATCAAGTAAGTCATCATCATCGAGATCCAGATTTAAACGTTCTCCTCCATCTTCGTCATCCTCTATAATTTATCAAATATGAATTTCATTAGAAAAATGAATTCAATCATTTGCATAAAGATATAAGAGTATCTAGTTCAACAAGAAGAACTTAGTATAATTCATATAATGGTTGAAAATGAATCAAAATTCAACAATAAACATCGTCAAGTTTCTATACAAGGACAAGACCCTATATAGTCTCTTTCAGAAGGACCATATCATGTTTCCGTTTGAAATATTATAATCGTCATAACAATCACAGATGTTATATCATTAAGTTTGGAATGACACATCATACTATAAAGGGTTGAAAGACAAACATAATATCAAACATATCAAAACAAATTTTTCAAATTTCTTTGTGGAATAACAAAATAAGGAAACATCATACAGAAATTTGCTACACCATCAGATTTGGAATGGTTTCACAAACCTCCATACTTGGTAATCTTACCAGATTATCTAAAATATGTAAATTGTCACAAGTGCTTATTATGGCTAGATGAGATTTGAATAATTCAAAATAACATAGGATTAGATTAAGACATGCCTAAAAGGTTTTTAATCTAATCTCCCTCGCAGTTTTGAATGTTCGATCTTTGTTCAGTCTCTTTGTAGGGACATCTGCCATATTATCCTTCGATCGCACATCGATCAAAGTGATGATTTCATGTTCTATCAGATAATTCCTCATGGCCTGTTTCATCCTGATATGCCTCCTCTTTCCATTAAAAAATGAGTTATTAACTATCGTTTTCGTAGCTTGATTATCACAAAAAATAGATAGAGAGTTTAACTTCAAACTTTTCAATGGAATATCCATAATCAGGTCTTTAATCTACTTTGCTTCACCTCCTGCAGAAGCTAGAGCAACAAATTCCGATTCCATAGATGACAGAGCAATATAAGTTTGTCTCTTGGATTTTCATGCAACAGCTATTCCACCCAGTGTAAATACATATCCACTGGTAGATTTACTATTTCCCAAATCTGAGCACCACGATGCATCAGAATATTCTTCCAAAATTGGAGGATGTCCAGTATACTGTAATGCACATCTTAGAGTACCCTTAAGGTATCTCATGAACCTTGTCAGAGCATCCCAATGCTCTTTGCCAAGATTACTAGTGAATCGACTCAACATGTCTACCATGAAGGCTATGTTTGGTCTAGTACAACTCATTGCATACATGACACTACCAATCAGTTTAGAATAATCCAACTGATTCACAGTTTCACCTGTATTAGGTTTCAGCCGTTGGTTATAGTTATAAGGTGTCTCAATCGATTTCTAATCACTGTATCCCCATTTAGAAAGTATTTTCTTAATGTAATGAGTTTAGCTAAGAGCGACCCCTTGCCTATCAAAACTTATTTTCATACCAAGAATGGTGTCTACCACACCAAGATCTTTCATGTTGAATTTTTTGGATAAGGTTGTTTTAATGTCGCGCACTACAGAATGATCAGAACCAAGAATTAACATGTCGTCTACATACAAGCAAATAATCATAACCTTATTTGATACAAACCGAAAGTAAAGGCATTTATCCGAGTTATTGGTATGAAACTCAAAGCTCTTTACTATTTTATTAAACTTTTCATGCTACAATTTAGGTGCTTGTTTAAGACCATATAGAGATATGTTCAACTTACAAACTCTCTTTTCAAAACCTTCCATGACAAACCCTTTAGGTTGGTTCATTTAGATTTCTTCCATTAGGTCTCCATTAAGGAAGACTGTTTTCATATCCATTTGATGCACAATATAGTGCTCAATAGTTGTCAAAGTAAGAAGAATCCTTATCGTAGCCAAGTAACAGACCGGTGAGTAGATATCAAAATAATCTATCCCACTAACTTGAGTATAACATTTAGCTACTAAGCGTCTTTATATCGGGCTATAGATCCGCCAGGATTAAGTTTCATCTTCAAAATCCATTTATAGCCTATCGTTTTAACCCCTTTAGGCAAATCAACGAGCTGTTAGGTCTTATTATGCATTAAAGAGCTCATTTCTTCATCAATGGCTTCTTTCTATAATAATGACTCCCTAGATCTCATCGCTTCCTTAAAGTTGGATGGATCAGCCTCTAAATGGTAAGTCATAAAATCCTCACCAAAATTCTTGGGTACTCGATCCCTAGTAGAAATTCGTTTAGACTCTGATTTAGGGAGCATTGTGGGAGTAGTGTCAGAAATAATTGGTTTAGATTCCAAAAGTGATTCTATAACCATTCCTGTCAGACCTAATAAGGTCATGCCTTTGTCTTTAAGAAATTTATCCTAAAAAAACACAGCATCCCGAGATTCTATCACCACATTGGTTGAGAGATCCAAAAATCGGTCTGCAACAATGTCTTCTGTACATCCTAGATACATGCAAGTGTTGGTTCTAGTTCCCACCTTAGGTCTTCTAGGGTCTTGTATCCTTACATAAGTTATATAGCCCCAAGTTTTAAGAGTGTCCAATCTACAGGGATGGTTATGTCAAATTTCATAAGGAGTAGAAGTCAACTTAAAGTGCGGTAATCTATTCAGAATGTGATTAACAGTCAACACTGTTTCTCCCCAATAACAAGCAGGCATGCTAGCTGTCAATAACATGGAGTTTAACATTTCTGTTAACGTCTTGTTCTTAAATTCAACTGTGCCGTTCGGTTGAGGTGAGTAAGGATAAGTAGTTTCAAGTATTATGCCCTGAGAGGCACAAAATTTCTTGAACTCTGACAATTTATATTCTCCTTCTCTATCACTTCTAAGTCTTTTAATCTTTAAGTTCAACTGATTTTCTAGTCGGTTCTTGAAATTTTTTAATTTTTCAAAAGCTTCATTATTCGATTTTAACAGATAAATATGACAATACCTAGAAAAATCGTCTATAAAAGTAATTAAATACTTTCGACCATCTCTAGTAGTGAAACTTTTAAAATAAAAAAAGTCAGAATGTATTAATTCAAGAAGTTATGTACTCCTAGAAATCGAACGGAAAGGTTTTCTAGTAATTTTGGTTTCAGCGCACACTTCACATCTGTTAAATTTAATCGAAGTGTCTAACGGCAAATTATGAGTTTTAGTTAGTTTGAACAATTTCCTATAATTCACATGTCCTAATCTGTAATGTAATATTTTAGAATCAAGCAATTTTGAGCTAACTTGATTAATTGCCTCATTTGCTAAACTTAATCTATACGTGTCATGGACTAAATAAGCATAACCAAAATAAGGAGAGTCAACAGACAAAGTTACTCTACCACCATGAAAAGAAACACACATACCAACATCACATAATAGGCTAAGTGAAAGTAAATTATTTTCAAAATTAGAAATTACTTTAATATCTTTCAAAATTAGTGTCTTACCTGAAGACAATATCAGATTGCAGTTCCTTTCTGAGTCACCTCTACTGATGCTCCATTAGCAATTGTAACCGTCTCTGCTACTTTAGCTTTCTCAGTCAGCAAATGTTATTGCACACATGACAGGTTGCTCCAGAATTCAACCACCAATCTGAAGAAGATCTGGCCTCACCCTTTTCAACCATGGCAATAAAATTGGTAGGCTCAGTCTTATCTACCATCATGTAGACTTCCTTCTTTGGAGTGTCAGAATCCCCCTTTTAGGGTATCTACACTCAGATGCATAGTAATCCCACTTAGCACAGTTGTGACACTTGTCCTTTTTTTTTAAAGTAGTCTTTTTGGCCTCCAACTACTTTGGTTCACTTTTAGGTGGCTTAAATTTCTTAGGAAATTTCTTGGGATGTGTAACTATGTTGGCAGTTGACTGCTGTTGTTTAACCATCTCCAAGTTTTTCTTAGTCCTGTTCTCATCTTCAAACTTGCACTTTCTTTCCACTTCTCAATTTTAAAAGAATATCAAGTCGAAGGTAATTTAAAAATAATAGCACCAACTAGGAATGCATCACAAGCAGGTATTTTTTCTAGGTTTAATTTAGACCGTAAATTCTTAAGATCAGTTACTTGAGGGAGGATTGCCTTATCTTCCTGAAATTTGAAGTCCATTAACTTATCCACCAGGTGAGTTTAAAATAGTTCCTCCTTCTTAAATTGAGTGTCTAAATTATCTCAGATCTCTTTTGCAATTTCAAATTTACTATAAGTCTCTTCAAGTCTATCTAACAAGCAATTCAGCAAATAATATTTGCAAAAATCTTCATCATTAACCGATTGAGATTCCTCAATATCAATACGGTCGTTGAAAGTATTCATTACGGTATAAAAAACATTTAGATATTTTAGACCAAACTGAGTTTTCCGTTTTCATGCATTGAACTCAGATCCACTAATGGTTTCCAATTTGATCATCTCAAACGGAACGGCATGTTTCTCCATCTCAATGATTGTTATATTTTTTTTATTTAAATTTTTTTTTAAAATAGAACAATCGCACCTGGTGAGAGGAGAGGGGAAAGATATGACGGATCAGACACAGTCAGCAGGAATCCGGTGGATCGTGTTGGTCGATGGCGCTAGCGCTAGTGCAGGCGCTGGCGCGGGTGCTGGCGTTGTCGCTAGGTGCTAGGTGCTAGCTGAAGGTGGCTTTGATTGGTTATGAATATCCGAAATCCAAGAAAAAAGGTCTTCAAACGATACTAATAATGCTTTGACAATGCTTTTGTTTTTTTTAATCAAAGCACCCAAAAGCTGGTCGCATGCAGCCCACTTTCTCTTGTTTTTTTAAAAAAAAAAACAAGTAATCAATGCTTGTCAAAAGCATTCTGTCAAACGTACATACCGAAATCTCTTTCTCCTTTTTGTTTTATATATCTATCACTTTTTGATTGCCAAAGCCGATTAAAAATAAGTAATCAATGCTTGTCAAAAGCATTCTGTCATTATTATTTTTCTTGGCGACTCCTCTCTCTCTCTCTCATTGCATTGTGCAATATATAGCTATTTCTTCCCCAAAAAAAAAGTCAATTCTTACTATTCTTGTCCTTGCTTGCGTATAGTAACAAAAAGCAAAGAAGAGAGAAATAAATTAATCCAGAAATGTTCATCGTCCAAGCCAAGTATGTCCACCCAACTAATCTTCTTAATTAGGTCATTCTTCTTTTTGTTTTCTTACCTTCCATCCCTTCGAAGGTAACAAATTCCAAGTTAATATCTTATGTGTCTTTGCTCGATTCATTAAATTTAAGGAGCATTTTTCTTTAATTCATGCATATCATTTGGTCATGGCCGCTGAATTATCTCTTCTTTTGCTTATATGTTGTGCATGGTTTAGTTATGAATGATCACAGAAATATATGTTTATGGTGATGCATGTCATGTCATTTGTGTCCATTTAGCATAAAATCTCAAGTCCACAACAGTCTTGAAGTAGCTTTAAATTTATGTTTTGATTTTTATTGGTAGGAGATCCAAGCAAGAATATAATCTTTTATTTGTCCCAGGCTTTCCTTTTTGAAATAGAATTTACCAAGCCATAATTTGAATTAGATTATGAACGAATTGATTATTTATTTAAATCAAACTTGTAAGGAGAGATGGTCTACTTCTATTCTTCATATGGTCTCAGCTGTTTGAAGCCCATGCTATTATCATCTACTTTATCTTTCACTGTTGTTGATATTCAATTGCAAAAATCTAGCAGAAAATAAATTATCAAGTCTTATTGTTATTAAGTATTTAATTGATACTTTTACAAAATATAAGGCCATGAAATTGGGTTACTTTGGTCAGTTATTGTTGTTTGGAAATTTATTCTAGAAAATATTAATTCTGAGCAGCAATATCAATAAAATTAGAATCCATACCTCAGCCTCTTTATTTTTGTTGGATATTTTACAGACCTTGATGCTCTAGGAAACCTATCGTATGAAGTTTAAGATTATGTATATTTCTATTGACATGTCAAGGAAAGTTGAGTGATCTATTGTTGGGTTTAATCTATAGACCATATAATAGAATCAACTTGTCTTGAAGTTGGAAAGTGTAACGTCCCCAAAACTACCCTAGCGGTTTATGGACATTTATGGTCCACAAGATCTCAAGTTAAAGATTATGAACCGGAGCAGAACCAAAGACAGATACATTAATGTAAAATGTTTAAACTACAAATGTCCCATTAATATTAAAGCTACTGAAATAAAAATTACATCCTTGAAAATTTAAACCATAATTAAAAGTCTAATTTCAAATTATATTAAACCTCAAGAATAACTTAAGTCTTAAAACATAAAAGTCTTAATCCAAAGTCTAAAGCCAAAGATAGCTAATATAAAGGTTCATCCTCCTCATCTTGAGTAAAGTCTTCAACGCCCTCATATGCATAGTCATCTCCAAACTCCGTCATATCTGAAATGTGGTGAGGGTAAACTTCAAGAAAAGCTTAGCAAGTACAATGCATGTTTCCACAGGTGTAAAAATAATCATGCAAGCAAGTTCAATATAATGTAAGATATCTAGTATCCTATCAGAAAAAACATACATCACCATAATCATAGGGTATTATCAAATAGATAAGCCAATATGGCAATGCTCATCGAAACAACGATAAAGACAGTAAATAAATAAATGCTGAAAGTAAAGGCAGAAAAAAATAATTACATCTCTCATGTAAAATCGACTAATAGAGTGATCGTAATCATGCGCAAATCATGGCCCTTTTGATAGCAGCACATGCAACAACAATGAACTATATCATTCTACCGTCCCGCTTAGTCAAACAGAAACGATTGACACTACCAGTGACGTATAGTAACAGTAGCTTCGCAATAACCCTAAAGGTATTACCAGCACGCTTCTCAAACCCGAATACTATGGTATGGAAGTACAATGTTTCAACAAGGAAAGTCGTCTTACCTTATCCCCACACGTAAGCCCATGCAGGTAAGACAAAGCAAGTCAATAAAAATATCTATAACATATAAACAATTTTCGGAATAAAGGCTAGCTACATCTCCACTCCACCCTATGATGTACTAACGGTAAAACGAACTAAACATATGGAAACAGAATTTTTCAAGGAACGAAATTAATATGTGAAAACAGAATTTTTAAAGGACCAATAAGTATCCAAGACATGCACTTATAATCGTGAAGATCAAACGATAATCTTCAATCAAACGGTAAACAATTTCTCCAATTCTCTTGGAACGTAATTACAAGTGTTAATTCAAAATAACAAAACAGAATTTTTATGCACAACAAAATGCATGAATTTATCAATTAGGAAACACCATTCAAAGTACTTCGTCATACCATCACAATCATGTATAAATTTTATCTTAAGCGTGCATACTTAAAAAAAAAATATTCAGCAGCACCTATCTTGAATTAATAGTGAAGAATAAAATACTCTTCTTAAACACTTAAGTACATGCATCAATTAAACAATATAAAAATCTGATATGAGCATGAAATAGTTAACTAAACAAGCGACCCGAAAATAAAATTCTGCTTTGACATATATAAAAATATAAAGTAAAATCATGTACAGTACTCACCTCTTCAAGAAAATCCAATTAGACAAAAATACTAAAAATTGTTGGAATCACAAGCTTGCTAAGTGCTCTAATGGTGATGATCTTCCTCTTCTAGGGTTGAGAAGCTTTAATAGAGTTCAAGGAATAAGATAATGATGAAATTAGCTTCAAGGTATTGTTTAAATTTGGATTTGGAAAACACATATTTTTGACAGAAAAACATACCTTTAGTAAATACGTTATATCTCTCTGCTCCAATCTTCGATTGGGGTGGTTCTTGTTGAGTTGCGAAGTTAAGAGACGAGACTACGTTTTATTGTGAAATAGAATTTTCTCAATTCGACTCCAAAAAAGGTTGAAAGTTGGCCGTCAAGTGACTGGTCCTGCACAGTCCGAATCCCTCTCTTCTCCTTCCTTCTTCTTCTCTTTTCTTCTTCCTTTTCTTTCTCTTCCTCCCTTCTTCGAATTTTCCAGTCCTTCTCTCTCCTTGAACGATTTATTTTTTTGAATGAGGGAATGAGGGAATAAGAGAATGAGTAGAATCATGGCTTCCTTCTAGTCTAGCCACAATGACTTATTTTCTTCCAACTTGGACTCTCTCTCTCTCTCCCTTGCTTCTAGCCCAAGAAATTCTAATCCGAAGGTCTTAAACACTCCAATCCTATCACCACATCACTCAGCCACTGGGATGCTATTTATGTTAAATTAGATTTTATTTATAAGAATAATCTTATTTAGTGCAATATCCTTCAAATTTTATTATGGTGACACCTAACCAATAGGAAAGAAGAGATTGGAATCTTTTACTTAATTAGATCTTTTAATAAAGAAATAGTTCACAATAAGAATCCCTAATTATAGTAACTTCTATTTTCTAATTTAAATCAAAGAAGGTCAGCTTCCTATTTTTTAATATTTTTTATTTTTTATTCAATAGTGAAGCAGAATCCTAGAACTCCCAAGCTAGAACTGTGGAAGCCCCCTTTTAAACCCAATAAAAATTATAAAAAAAACATTAACTCTACCACTCAAGAATGGAACCTTAGACCTCTATCCATTTGAATTAAATATCAAACCATAAGGCTAGGTTACTATTTATTATATAAACATACAAAAATCAAATATTTATCCTAATTAGCCCTAATTACATATTAGGCAAAATAATAATATAATTCAAAATAAAGAGGCACACTAGGGTTCACTACTTACCAAGCTTATGTAAGTGCAACTCACAACCAACCCAAATTTCTCACACTCCAACTTGCCCTAACCCTAAAATAGGTGAAAAGACAAAAATACCCTTTGGTAAAATTTAGGGTTTTACAAAAAGCAACCAGGGACAGACAGATTTGGTTGAGATTGTACATAATAATTTGGAGTGCATGATTGTTGGGAATACTTAACTTACTCATATATGGTGTGATTGGGATATTGCTTATTGAATCTGTTGTAGTCACGCGCATTTCTCTCCTATCCTGAATCATTTGTGATGATGTGACAGAGTGTCTGGTGTATGTTACATTTTTCAGGTAAAACTATCCTTGTCAGCGTCCTATTTAGCAGGAGTTGTGTAGTGAGTTTTCTGCTCAACCTGCCTTTCTGCAAGTTCGTGCCTTGCTAATTGTTCACCTTACTGTGTAATAGGTAGACTCCCTTCAGCATAATTCGATGTTGAATTTAAGATCTGCAACTACATAAATCACAACATGCTCAGATTTTGAATGTGTAGGTTTCATACATACTAAAAGCATAGGATTTATCTCCATAGCATGCTTTGAGAAAGTTTGAGATTATGGACACAAATGATATATGAATACTTCCTCAACGTTCACATAGGAGTTGAATCAGCTGCCCAAGGAAATAAGAAATGACTAAGCACTCAAAGAAGCCATCTTTACCAAGGTAAGGGGTAATGATACCCATGGTTGAGTGAACCTATATACTCAAAGTTCGAGTAACCCCAAAGGCCTTTATGCTAACAAAAAAGTGCCATAACACAAAGTTTCAGTGTCAAGTGGCAGAGTTGAAGAAAGAGGATGAAGGAAGAGTTTCAGAAGAAAGAAACCAAATGAAGGAAGAGTTGGCAGAAGGAAAAAACCGGATGAAGCCAGAGATGGAAGAAGAATGCAACAGTTGTTTCCAGTATGCAATCACTATTGAACAATCTTACACAACTCGTGATGAATAGAAGCTCACATGATTCAATTAATTTTGTTAATGATGAACTATAATAATGTACCTGTCTCTATAACTATTTAATTACAATTTTCTGTAACTATTTGTGATCGATGATTCATTTGACCAACAGGTTAATGAGGCGATTACACAAGTTGTCGTGTACTTATTCTACAGGTAATGAGTTTCTTGAATTTCACAAGCTGAAATGTATTAATCTCTCGCTCTCTCTCTCTCTCTCTCTCTGGCACCATTCAATTGTATGTGATGAATAAATATTGGAGTAGTTCCACAGTTTCATCATATCCTATTTATCTATGAAATTATCTATTCAATTGGTTAAGAGATGTGATAAAATTATGTGATACTTGAATTGTCTATCATTTGTCGGAAGTTATGTTCTCTTGATACAATGTTGCGCAGGTTTGTGACCCCAAGTAGCTAGAACTTGAGGTGACATTGGTGTTCAATGCTATATTTTTGTTCTTATACTGACTTACGTTTGATTCTTTGGATTGATTGTCTGTAGGCATCTGTTCCAGTTGTTGTTTTTAGTGTGCCGATAGAGTGGGGTCTGGTAGCAGCAAACAGGAACAGAAAGGCTTTTCTTTGGTGTGTGGTTTGAACAAATGATGGAGCAGGCTCTGCTAAACAATCTTATGTTCTCACATTTGAGTCTCTCTATATTTTATCTTGATGGCTATCCAAATATATTACTGGTTAGAATTTTCATTTGCTCAATCTTTCTTTTCCTGAACAGTACATTGTGGTTGGTTGCGAAATTCTGAGTTACAGAGCAAGTACACTACCAGAGAAACTTATATGAAAAAGATGAGATGACAAATTTGAAATGCTTAAGACCATCGTGATGTAGGATCTTGATATATTCTACTGCAATGTTGCTCTCCTGAAGCCTGTCTCAGCTTCCCCCTTCAGCAGAGGCTGAATTATACATCTTGGATATGATTTTGATGAATTATAGTGGCTATTGTAACTCTGTTCATTCTTCAGATTTCATATTCCCAAGACATCAAAATCTATAAGATTCATTTTTCTAAGGTACCTATGTGTTAAGTGGATCTGAATTAGAACTCTATGCTTGGATGATTAATTCATCCCAAGCACCTTCTTATTTATAAGAATAATAGAATAGTAAAATATGTACATGAGCAATGTGGGACTAAACCACATAATACAAAACTAATTAAATAACAAAGAAAAGGTCCAGAATACCCCCACGGTATTCTGGCCATATATCTAACACTCCCCCTCAAGTTGGAGCATATATATCATGCATGTCCAACTTGACTAAGATAGGATGAAACACTTGCTACTCGGTCCCTTAGTGAACACATCAGCCGAGTTGATCAGTAGACTTCACAAAAGGAACACAAATGAGGCCGGCCTCAAGCTTCTCCTTGATGAAATGTCGGTCAACCTCCACGTGTTTAGTATGATCATGCTGGACAGGATTATGAGCAATGCTAATGGCTGACAATAAAGCATCATGGGAAGATGGACAGCAACACCGATATCCCGTAATAATCCTCTAAGCCACGAAGTTCACAAATTCCTTGGGCCATCGCACGAAACTCGGCTTCAAGACCTTGGACCTGGCACAACATTCGCTTCTTGCTACGCCATGTGACAAGGTTCCCACCAACAAAGGAACAAGAACAGAGATAGATTTCTGTCGGAGAACCACCCAATCGGCATCGTATAGGCTTCAATCTTAAGGTGACCCATGGGAGATAGAAGGATTCCCTTTCCTGGAGCGGACTTCAAATACCTCAAAATACGACGGACTGCATCCATATGAGAGGAATAGGGATCATGCATGAACTGGCTCACCAAACTCACAGCAACTGCAATGTCAGGTCGTGTGTGAGAAAGGTAGATTAACTTGCCCAGCGGTAAATACCCTTGTCAACAGGCTCACCCTCTTTCTCCCTAAGTTTTGTAGTAGCTTCCATAGGAGTATCTGAAGGATGACAGCCTAGCAGCCCTGTGTCAGTCAATAGATCAAGGACATATTTTCTTTGAGAAAGAAAGATGCCCTTTGAAGAGCGAGCAACTTCTGTCCCTAGAAAATATTTCAAAGGACCAAGATCTTTGACCTCAAACTCACGGCCAAGGAGGAGCTTCAAATCCCCGATAGCATCACCATCATTACCAGTGACCACAATATCATCCATATAGACTATGAGAAGAGTTACCTTGTCACCAACTCGTCGATAAACAAAGTGTGATCGCATTACTCTGTCTATAACTGCTGAAATCATAGCCTTGTGAAATCGCCAAACCATGCCCTAGGTGATCTGTTTCAGCCCATAAAGTGTACGCTTGAGTCTGAGACCTTGCCCTTGGTCCTGTCATCGAGAATCCTGGTGGAATGTTCATATAGACCTCCTCCTCAAGCTCCCCATGGAGGAAGGCATTCTTGACATCTAAGCTGTTGAAGATCCCACCCAAGATTTATAGCACAAGATAATAGCACCCGGACAGTGTTGAGCTTCGCCACCAGTGCAAAGGTCTCCTGATAGTCAACTCCATAAGTTTGAGTGAACCCCTTTGCAACCAGATGTGCCTTATATCGATCCACAGAACCATCAGCCTTCTGTTTGACCACGAAGACCCATCTACATCCAACTGGTTTCTTTCCCGGAGGAAGAGTCACAAGCTCCCATGTATTATTTTTATGTAGTGCTCTCATTTCTTCCAACATTGCTGCCTTCCACTTTCCATCTGTAAATGCTTCCCGCCAAGTTTTAGGAATCGAAACGAAGAAAGAGAAGATACAAAAGCTCGAAAAGATGGAGAAAGAGAGCTATAACAAACAACACGAGATATGGGATGTAAAGTACAAGTCCTAGTACCTTTGCGGTGAGCAATAGGTAGGTCGGAAGAAGAGGGATTACCGGAGATGGAGGATCGGATCTGGAGCCGGCAATTCGATGGGTATTGGTGCTAAAGGGGATTGCAACGCCCTCTGTTGGTTCCGCCCCTTGTGTAGGTGAGTATGTTGGAATTGTCAATTCTCTTGAAATGCACCAATAGTTCGGATGAGTCGCCCCCCGAATAGGAACATTAACAACACTATTTTCTATGGTCTCTCCCTGTAAAGGATTCCCATTAGGTGAGGGAGGAACATCGGAGGAGGTTGGACATCATCCAAAGGAGGTTGGGCATCAGCAAAGGAGGCGGACAGCAGCCGTGGGTGCCTCAAAGGAGGCGCGACAGCAGCGAGGAACCTCTAGTGGAGGAATCTCAAAGGGCACATCTTCACTAGAACTCTCCCTTGAAGAGGTGGTGAAGGATAATAAGAAAGGGCCTCATGGAAAACAACATCCATACTCACCAAGGTACGACGGGAAGGGGGATGGTAACACTTATAACCTTCTCGGGTTGGAGAATAACCCAAAAAAATACAACGGAGCCCACGAGGCTCAAGCTTGCTGGAGATCCGGTATCCCTAGCATAACACACACACCCAAATACTTTGGGAGGGACAATAAAGGAGGAATGGCCCAAGAAAATATCGAGGGGTACGGGAATTAAGAACCCGAGAAGGGAGCCTATTGATGAGATAGGCGGCAGTGAGAACCGCATCCCCCAATATTGAGAAGGAACATTCCTCCCAAACATCAAAGCCCGGGCCATTTCCAACAAATGGCGTTTTTCCTTTCGCCACACCATTGGCGGGGTATCAACACAACTAGTTTGGTGAATGATGCCATGATCAGCCAAATATTTTTGAAATTGTGATTGAAGAACTCGGTTCCATTATCACTTCTCAATATTTGGAGAGTAGCCTGGAATTGAGTTTGAATCATCTTATGAAAATGCTGAAAACATGAGAAAACCTGATTTTTAGTGTGCAAAAGATATACCCAAGTGTTCCGAGAATGACAATCAATAAAAGAGACAAACCAGATGACCAGAAATAGAGGGCTTGCGACTAGGGCCCCAAACATCGAATGTACCAAATTAAAACAAGAAGAACTCCTTTTATTTGAAATAGGATAATTTGAACGTGTCTGTTTGGCGAACACAAGCCTCACAAAAAAGTCATCCTTAGTATGTAGGGTGACCAAACGAGGAAATAAATGAGCTAAAATTCCTAAAGGGGGTGACCTAACCGAGAGTGCCACTGGTAAAGTTCGAAGAGACCAAGGAGTTCTCGATACGGAGAAGGCAATGGTGGTGGAGAGAAGCGACCGTCATCAAGCGTGTACAAGCCACCATGCACTTTACCCAATCCAATCGTCTTCCCGAGGCCGATCCTCGAAACACACAATGAGATGGAAAAAAGTGACTTTGCGATTAAGATCACGAGTAATACTACTAATGGAAAGAAGGTTAGTAGTAAAATTAGGAATATGTAAAAAGAAGACAAGGGAAGAGAGGAAGTGCAGTTGATGAGTCCTTTTCCGGATATTGAAGAAAGGGACCCATCACCACTTTGACCTTATCTTTCCCGGAAGTGGGAGAATATCGTGAAACAGACTAGAGGAACCGGTCATATGATCTCGTAGCTCCGAATCTATGATCCAAGGATGGGAAGCCACAGAGGCACAATGACCTACAAATGGAATACCGACCGGGCAAAGTGTGAACTCGAAGGAGCGAGGAATTGGCGGGAGCCGATGTAGTAGAGGGCAGCAGTGAAGTCCTGAGCATACGTAGGAGGGCCTCTGTAGATCATCCCGGGATAGACCAAGTGTCGTGAGTGAGTTGCGAATGCCTCGACCGATGGGCCTTGGTCTTTGTCTTTATCTTTGTCTTGGCAGCCCTTTTAGCTTCAAAATCAGCCGGTTTCCCATGAAGTTTCCAGACTTCTCCTTGGTGTGGTAAGGTTTGTGACAAGACTCACAAACAACAGACCTGTAGTAGAATCACCAAGAGAAGCAATGCCACTAGGTGCAGGAGTGGCAGGGGGCACGGAGAGCGATCGCATGAATAGGAGGGTGCAACATGGCAGCCCTACGGTTTTCTTCGAGGAGACTAGGGCATATGACTATTCAAGTGTGGGAAAAGGCTTGTGACCCAACACTTGAACCCGAATCTGATCATACTCCACATTTAATCCTCGCCAAGAAATCATAAACCCCGATTTTGTCCATGTGTTGCTTATAAGAAGTAATATCTGCACTGCATTTGGGTGAAAATCGAAAAATGGTCCAATTGTCGCCAAAGGCTGCGCAAGGTAGCATAGTATTTGGAGACTGTCAATTCTCCCCGAGTAGTGTGAAGGACCTTCTTCCCGATTTCATATACCTGGGCATCATTGCCAAGTGTCCATAAGTCTCCTTGCAAGCAACCCAAATTTCCGAGGTCTGTATCAAGGAGAAGAAAATTGTGTTGTAGATCCGTAACCATAGAACCAATCAAGTAGGACATAAGAACTCCATTGTTGGCAAGCCACTTGTCTTGAGCAGCCCCAACCTCAGGGGCATAGGAGTGGATCCCCTAATATGACCAAGAAGGCCACGGCCAGCAATGGCAAAGGAGGCGACCTAGACCAAAGTAGGCAATTGGTGCCATCCAACTTGATTGGATTTGAGAGAAAGTATGATACTCTTGTTTGCTGTTTCCATCACCAACATAAGTAGCGATCGAATCCACGAGTCACCCATGGAGACAGTGAAGAATCCCAAATCGGAGAAGAGGGTTATGAAGAGAAAACCAAGAACACCTCCAAGTTAAGGGCTGAAACAAGGATGAAAGCCTTCTAATAATGAAGGAATAAGTGTCTCCAAGAATCAGCAAAAGACAGAGAAAACCTTGAGATCGATATTTTCGGGGTTTTGAAAAAACCCGAAATTGCTGAAATCGATAAGATGATGTGAGGCCTGAAAAATGACCGTATGAGGCTGAAATTGCAGGCGAAGGACACTTGAACAGATGTGAAGCACTCCTCAAAAAATCAGAATTAATCGATAAGTGGAACCCCAAGATCGACAATTGTTAGGGTTTTGAAAAAAACCCGAAAGTGTGAAGAGATATCGATCTTGAGAACTTGATGTAGCTTGATGTAGGTGCTGGAATACGATCCGCCGCAGTCGAAGCTCCAATATAGTGAACAAAATCCTTGTAATATAATGTGAATCTGTCCAATGAAGGTTGAAGTCTTCAATATTCGCAAGAAAGGAGGGCAGCACCTTATCGATCAATTCTTCATATCATGAAGTGAGGTAACAAGGGAGGGCAGCATGGATCAATAGATCACCTCATCAGTGCTGCCCTATGGGACAAAGAAGAACAATGCAAAACAGAGGAAAGAAGAGGAGAGAAGAGAACAGGAGAGAGATCGAGAATTAGAGCAGGGGAGGGAATCGTGGATGGTTCTAATTCATAACCAGCTCTGATACCATGTTAAGTGGATCTGAATTAGAACTCTATGCTTGGATGATTAATTCATCCCAAGCACCTTCTTATTTATAAGAATAATAGAATAGTAAAATATGTACATGAGCAATGTGGGACTAAACCACATAATACAAAACTAATTAAATAACAAAGAAAAGGTCCAGAATACCCCCACGGTATTCTGGCCATATATCTAACACTATGATCAATGCAAAGGGCACTTGATTCCCAATACATGTGATTCATGATTTTCAGTTTGCATAAATTGACTTGTGCTCCATCTTTTGATGAGTTACTAATTTGTTTTACGATTTGTAGGCAGGTGGCCAAACATGGAAAGTCCTTTGTGAGGGATGACAGAGGGAGGTTTGAATTGCAAGACTTCCTTAGAGCCTCAGCTAAAGTGTAGGGTAGTGGATCTTTTTGGATCTTCTTATAAGGCTGTTTTGACTATTGGGAAAGCCATGTTGTGAAGAGGTTCATGCATATGAACAAAGTGGGCAAGGAAAGTTTTCAAGAGAACATGAGAAGGCTTGGGAGATTGAGAAAAAACTTGGGCTCTGGTCTTTTGATACTGCAGGTAATGGGGAAAGTCTCAGAGCTTGATGATGGTTTTGATCCCAAGCAACTTCTACTGGTGGTTGTTATCACTCTTACACTCATAGTCTTCAGTATCCCATCACCACAGTAAAGAGTAGTTGCTATAAATCACCTATCTTGATATGTGTCTCCTCTTCCATCCTCCTCATCTTCTTTCCTTTCAGGTATTCTGGTTTTTGCTTTCATTTCATTGTGAAAAAGCTTTTAGAAGAACCTCTAGTTCCGTTCCTCTCCAAGGCCCAACCCTCTCTGCTTCTTTTTCTTTGAGACTCATTACAAGTTAAGAGTGATGAGCTCCTTTGCCATGGCACTTGGTTTTCAGTAATGGAAATCTTATTTCCTCTAGTTATTAAAGTTTGTCAGAGATAACAAATTTGAAGTTTATTGTAACAGTTTTTATGCGTGGCGTGATCATTGGGAAATCACAGATTCTGTCAATACCATCAATACTATTCTTCCTCAGGCATTAGTTTGAATTATTCACTGGCTGGACATCAATTGAAACTGGTTTTGTTGCTACCATGGAAGTATTTTACAAAGTTTTTGTTGCAAATTTGATTGATGTGCTGTCTTCCTTCACTGTTTGGGGCTGACACATAATTCACATTTTGTCAGTAATCCCTAACATCATTGTTGATCATATGGCATATTTTCTATTTTGGGTGTAAAGAAAAGGATGGGACAAAGTTTACATTTACTTAGGCAGCTCATATTATGTGAAGAAGTGAATTGTCATGTCTGTAAAAGGCCGTACCCAGTGCACAAGGCTCCCATGTTTAGTAGGGTTTGGGGAGGGTCAAATGTATGCAGCCTCACCCCTGTTTCCAGAGAGGCTGTTTCCAGGACTTGAACCCGTGATCAAGCGTTCAGCATGTGAGCACTTGACCAACGCGCCAAGCACGACCTTCTGAACTATCAAGCCTGTAAGTATGGCAATACACTTTTAACCATATCATTGAGATCGTGGCTGTATGGTTTGAAGAATTATCTCATCGACAATTTTTTTGCTTATTATTATATATTCTTAGATTGAGGTGGTTCTTATTAGATTTGATGAAGGCAATCATAAATTGGTTTGATTATTTATTTGATACAACTGGTAGGATATCAATGGACTTAACTTGTCTCATCTTTTATTTTTCCCCAACTGCTTACCAATTTTACTGCATTGCTTTTGAAATTTCTCATTGTAAATATGTAATTAATATAAGTAGTTCCCCTTTGTCCTCTAGTTTCCTAGGCTCATAGAGTTTTTCTTTTTTTTTTTCTTTTTTTTTTAACAATTGCACATTCTTCATATGAAAATCTACATGTGAATGTATATGAATTAAAAAAATTAAATATATAAATAAAATGTTTAGCAGGGTATTCTTACCACCGCTAAATGTAAAACACAAAACATTTGGTGGTATTAAAAATACCGGAAATAAATATAGAGTGTACTTAAACATTTAAGAGTGTACTGGTGCACGTGGCTCCCATATGTATTCAGCCTTACCCTTGCAAAGAAGTTGTTCTTAATTTGAAACCTCAACCACCAGGTTGCAATATTCTGAGGATATTTTGGACACTTCATAAACAAGGGAGTAACTATTTAATTTACATGGTCTATGACTCTAGACCATAAATTCTTTTATCTAGTAGACTAATGGTTTTTTTTAAAAAAATAAAATTAAAAAAAAAATCATGGAAAAAGTTCACGAATATTCAATCAATACGAAAAATATGCAAATTTCTCAACATATCCCGCTTGAATGAAAAAATTTTAGTGATTCCAAATCCATAACCCGAATATATCTATTTGACCTCAATAATACATAGTAAGCATGCACAGGATTTTAGACATGTTTGCCAATCTGTTCTTGCTTCCACTCCTGCTTATTTGATGAACTGCTTCCATTTTCCCCTAAAATTTGTCGCAGCATTGACTCTTTACGTCTCAATTTCTGGTTGGGGAATTCAGGCAGAAAGAAAAAATCTACTCTAATTGCTTGGGATAGAATGGTGTTCCAAAATCAATTGGGGGGGGGGGTTGGGGATTAGAAAGGCGGAGGTGCATAACAAAGCTCTGTTGATGAAATTAGGGTGGAGATTATTGACGGAATCTTCTTACCTTTGGCCTCGTATTCTTAAAGCCAAATACTTTCCTACATCGTCATTTTTTTATCTTAAAATCCACAAAAAGGGGTTCTTGGACTTGGAATAGTATAACCCATATTATTCCATGTTTACAGGAAATTGTGATTAGGAAAATTGGCAATGGTATATCAACTTTCTTTTGGACTGACCCTTGGATCCCCTCGATTCGAGGTTGTCTCCTTCCTAATTTTTCTGATCATGGTAGACAAATTTGTAAGTAATTCGGGGTGGAACACTATTTTATTGAATGAATCAATCCCTATGCATCTCTCCTCTCATATTTACAGGATCAATTTGTCTTAGATGGAGGATAGTTGGTGGTGTACTATGGCCAAATCTGGTAGATTTAGTACTAAACTAGCAGCTAGATCTTTAAATTCCACTGCTGCTCATCATAATTCATTTCGATCCTATTGGTGGAAAGTTTTTTGGAAGATGAAGATTCATCCTAAGTTTAAAATCTTTTTCTGGCAACTGTTAAATGTAGGTCTTCCAACCAAGGCGATCCTATCCAAATGGCTTCCGATTGATCTCACTTGTGCTTTCTGTGAAAATTTTGTCGAATCCTATTGGCACTTATTCCTTTCTTGTGATTGGACTAAAGACATTTGGGCTGCTGGTCCGCTTGGGCTAAGAACGGAATTGTTATCACATTCCTCTTTGGAAAATTTCTGCATGGATACTTTGTTTAATCGAAAATTAGATAAGCTCTCTTTAATTTTATTTTTGAGGTTTTTATTATTAAATGTTATTTCATTTGGATTGTGAGACACAAAGTTGTGATCGGTTTAGAAAAACCTGATCCAACTTGGGTTTTGAAGCAGACAAATATATGGTTGTCTAATTTGGATATATCCCCACCCCCTGTCACATCCCATTATGTAAATATGGGTCTGGCTGAGGAGGTTTTATTTTCTACTTTTACTTGTCTTCCAAAATTCAAATATCCTATGTTAATCTGTACAAGATACCAGGAACTAGGTGTAAACTCTGTGGGATGGTCCTGCATCTTTTTGATAGATCGTTATCGCGTCAAATACTTGACGCGGTCAAGTGTGCATCGTGCGGCCGGGCACCGCCCATGTGCGTACGGTGGGGCCCACTGTGCGCACATGGGCGATGCCCAGCCGCACTATGCGCACTTGACCGCGTCAAATACTTGACAAGATAATTTTCGCTTTTTGATGGATGGTAGATTCACGTTATTTGCTGCAGGTTATATTAAAGCCACCAGTGACTTAGAACTTGGAACTGTTCAGTATTAGAACAGGTTTTGACCTTTCCATGAGTTTAGGGTGGAAGATTTCAGAAGTGTGGTGCTCAAATCTTCTAATCCTAGGCCTTGAACTCTTCGAAAAGATTTATTGTATATACATATTGACCAATATAGCCGTTACCATTCCAGTAATGCGCTATATTGGGTATCCTCAGTTTCCATATGTGATCATATCTCTTCACAGTATTCACCACATGCGATAATAAGAACCTTCCATCATTATCGTATGTGGAATATATCATCTTCCTTTATTATCACATGTATATCTTTTCATAGAATCCCAACACTATGGGGTTACCTTGTACATTTTATATATATATATAATCATGAATACAAATCATACTTACCATCACAACATGGTAATCAGAGCCAAGTAAGCTCACACGAGCATCCTCTTTTTTTTTTCTTTGATCGTTCTCTACCCTCTACACCACTATAACCATGCCAGATGACGGCACCATTGATGACACCTCCTCTGGCAGCACTTTGCCTATTCTTTCTCCCACCACCATTGGTGCGCCCTCCCTTCACCATGTGCATCACTACATCTCTGTGAAATTGACCTCAAAGAATTATTTATTTTGGTGCACACAACTCGAACCATTCCTCGATGGCCAAGGATTATTTGGCTATATGGATGGCACTCACCCTTGTCCCTCGGACTCTGATGGTGCTCTACAATGGCACCGTCGGGATTCCCTGATACGAAGTCTTCTCATCGCATCTCTGTCTGAAGAAGTATTTCCCCAAGTTCTCGGCAAGCGCAGTAGCAAGGAAATCTGGGACTCTCTCCACGCCGCCTACTCTTCTCCTTCTGAGAATCGACTAATGTCCCTGACCATGGCTATGCAAGATCTCCAACAGCAGGCCGATGAATCTGTCTCGGCCTTTCTCAGTCGTGCCAAATCAATCTCTAAAGAGTTGAGTGCGGTTGGGCAGCCTCTTCGACCCAGTGCATTCAACATGCATGTGTTTCGCGGCTTAAAACAGGAATTCTCTGATATTGTCTCTTCACTACTCACCCGCACCACACCAATTACATATGATCATTTACACGCAATGTTGTTAAGTCACGAGTTTCTCCAAGGCTCCATACTATCAAAGCTATCCATCACTGAATCGCCAAAGTCTGCACCTTTGCCATCTGCAAACAATGTCCAAAGAGCTTCTCCTACCCAGGACTCACGGTCTGCTCGTGGGGGTGGGTCACAAACCCCTGGCCGTGGGGGTCGTGGGCGTTTCAGCCGTGGTGGCACGAGGTCCTATGGTAATAGGTAGTGGTGTCACTGGTGTAACCGTGATACACACGACACGGCCCAGTGTTACTCCAAGCCTAGAAACCCTAATCAGCAAGCCTACCGTCCCCCCTTTCATTACCAGCCACCATTTACCCCAACCGCCAACTACATGCACTATCCTTCTCCTTCCCAACCCCCATTACTACCCACTCCACCTTACCCACACACGTCCCATCTCACTTGATACCCGGACATTGGAGCAACTCATCACATGACCCCAGATCTACAATCAATGTCTTCTTATGACCCCTATACAGGTTCAGATACTTTACAGGTTGAGAATGGTAAGGGCATTCCTATTTCTCATGTTGGTTATGGTTCTCTTAAGTCTCCTGCTTCTCATCATCAATTACTTTTATCTGATGTTCTTCATGTACCTTCAATCACAAAACCATTACTCTTTGTGCATCGTTTTGTTACTGATAATGATGTTTATTTCGAATTTCACCCTCCTGTTTCTTTGTGAAGGATCGGATCGGAGAACCAAGTCCACCATTCTGTCCGGTCCGAGTAGTGGAGGTCTCTACACACTACCTCCACCATTGTCGTCCACTCCAACTGCACTGACCGCCACTCGCACATCCCTTGATGGCTGGCATTACCGTCTTGGGCACCCTCACTCTCAATTATTGAATCGTCTTGTTCAGGAATTTAATCTACCATGTCAACCCACCAAGCTGAGTTTGTTGTGCTCTACATGTCAACTTGGAAAGTCCTGTCGCCAGTCCTTACCAGAAACATTTTCTTGCAGTTTATTTCCATTAGATTTAGTCCACAGTGATGTTTGGGGTCCATCCCCCTCCCTCTCTCCCAGTGGTCATCGTTATTTTGTAATATTTGTGGATGATTATTCCAAATTTATATGGCTTTATCCTTTGATTAGAAAGTTTGATGTCTTCTCTGTGTTTAAAGAATTTCAATCTTTAGTTGAATGGCTGTTTTCTAGAAAAATTAAATCGGTCTAGACTGATTGGGGAGAGGAATTTCGTTCTCTTTTCTCTTATTTTAAATCCATTGGAATCTCCCACCGTGTCTCTGCCCCTCACATACATGAACAGCAAGGCGCAGTGGAACGTTGTCATCGACATATTGTCGAGACTGGACTCTCCTTACTTGCTCACAGTACGGTTCCTCGTACTTATTGGCATTTTGCTTTTGAGTCTGCCGTCTTTTTAATCAACAGGTTACCTTCCCGTGTTTCTAATTATGTGTCACCCTATCAAGTTCTTTTTCATCGCCAGCTAAACTATTCGTTCTTGAGGGTGTTTGGGTGCCTGTGTTTTCCCTATATTCGACCATACAATACCCACAAGATGGACTACAGGTCAGCACCGTGTGTCTTTTTGGGTTATAGTCCCACTCAACTCGCTTATCGCTGCCTCGATCGATCCACAAATCAGATCAGGTTGGCTCGCCATGTTTAGTTCTTTGAAGATGTTTTCCCATTTGCAAGTCTCTCTACTCCTTTATCGCCATGTCCTCCTCCCTTGCCCAGCCCTTGGGCTAGTGCCCCTACCGTGGCTTCCCAGCGTGCTCTAGTGCCCAATCAGGCCCACTTACCCACTTCACCACAACCTGCTACACCACAACCTGCGGGGCCACCATAACCGGCCCCCTCCCCTTTCCCATCACCATCGTCATCCCCATTACCGCTACTACTCGCTCCATCTGGGTCACCATCTTCACCTCCACATCGTACCCAAACCCTTGAAGACATTTATAGGGCCACCCAATCTATCCCTCACCATCATGCCACTGCTTTGGCTACTTCTCCCCATCCCCCCACTAACCCAACATGTTTTTCTCAGGCTGTGAAATTTCAGGAATGACAGGCAGCAATGGCGGATGAATTTAATGCTCTTCTTCGCAATGGCACCTGGTCCTTGGTACCACATAATCCATCCATGAACCTTGTAGGGTGCAAATGGGTGTATCGGGTGAAGCGCAAGGCTGAAGGGTCCCTAGAGCGCTATAAGGTGCGCTTGGTTGCAAAAGGCTTCCATCAGCAGGAGGGTGTTGACTGCAGTGAAACGTTTAGTCCTGTCGTCAAACAACCCACAATACGGACAGTCATTGCCTATGCGGTGTCCAATGGGTGGCCCATCAGACAATTGGACGTACAGAATGCGTTTCTGCATGGTGAACTGACTGAGGAGGTTTACATGGTACAGCCACCAAGATTTGAAGATAAGACCAAGCCCAATCATGTCTGTCTACTTCATAGATCCTTATATGGCCTTAAACAGGCCCATCAGGCCTGGTTTCAACGATTGATCACTTTTCTATTGGGTCTTGG
This sequence comes from Telopea speciosissima, assembly GCF_018873765.1. Taxonomy (NCBI): domain Eukaryota; kingdom Viridiplantae; phylum Streptophyta; class Magnoliopsida; order Proteales; family Proteaceae; genus Telopea; species Telopea speciosissima. The sequence goes on from NC_057924.1 coordinate 47,111,647, forward strand.
GTTCACTGCTTCCAAGACTGATACGTCATTGTTTATCTTTCGTCAGGGTGGATCTGTGATGTATGTACTAATTTATGTGGATGATATTTTGGTAATAGGGAACTCTGGTTCAAAGGTGCAGGCATTGCTATCAAGCCTAGCTGCAGAATTTTCCATCGAGGACCTTGGGCCTTTACACTTTTTCATAGGTGTTAAAGCCACAACCACAGAAATGGACTTCTCCTCACCCAAACCAGGTATATCAATGATCTATTACAGTGGGCTCGAATGTCGGACTACAAGCCTATTTTGACACCAATTGGCACAAGCTCCAAGCTGTTCCAGTCAGGAGGTGCAGTGTTTGCTAATCCCAGTCATTATCGTTTGATCGTGGGAGCACTCCAGTATGTGACATTGACCCGTCTTGACGTCGCCTTCGCAGTTAATAAGGCCTGTCAGACAATTCATGCTCCCACAGATGATGATTGGAGTTTGGCTAAATGGATTCTAAGGTATCTCAAAGGCACATCCAATTGTGGTCTTTATTTTGAGTGGTCCAGCTCATTGACACTTCAGGCCTTTTTTTATGCTGACTGGGCTGGGAGCACTAGTGATAGACGGTCTACAGGGGGCTATGCGATTTTTCTTGGCCAAAATCTGGTTTCATGGCACTCCAAGAAGCAGAAAACAGTATCTCGGTCATCCACTGAGTCGGAATACAAGGCACTTGCAGATGCTGCAGCCGAACTAATATGGCTCCAGTCGTTATTTACAGAACTTGGTCTTCCTCAAAAGGCTGCGCCAATGCTCTGGTCCGACAACATTGGCACAACCTATTTGTCGGCAAACCCTGTCTTCCATGCTCGCACAAAGCATGTGGAAATAGACTTCCACTTTGTTCGAGAACGAGTCGCTCAGAAACAACTCCAGGTTCAGTTCACCTCGACAACGGACCAAATAGCCGATGTTTTGACCAAGGTGCTACCCAAAGCTGTTACCATTCCAGTAACGCGCTATATTGGGTATCCTCAATTTCCATATGTGATCATATCTCTTCACAGTATTCACCACATGCGATAATAAGAACCTTCCATCATTATCGTATGTGGAATATATCATCTTCCTTTATTATCACATGTATATCTTTTCATAGATTCCCAACACTATTGGGTTACCTTGTACATTATATATAAATCTCTTGTAATCTCTATTGAATCACGAATACGAATCATACTTACCATCACAACAATAAATAATATAGGACCTGATAGCTACTTTGTTCCTAAGGGAGATCCTTTTTGTTTGGCAATAGCTGTTACCTTGGCTAAGTCAGCCAACTCTTCAAAATCAATTTATATGTTTTCCAAGTAGTTTTTAATATATTTTCTTTCTCATAAAAAAATAAAAAAAAAAGAAAGTAACCAAGAGGTAGACTCACAAAACCTTAATAATTCTCAGACCCAACTCGCTTGAAAGACATCTCCTGTCAAGTCACCAACCAGATGTAAACCCAACGACCTCACAAAAGATAAGTTTGTGGACATGCAGACCCATCAGACTCTTAAATATGTAGAAACAGAGTGGGTCAAGATACATCATGCCAGCCACACACATACTACAACAGGGATTGTGTTTGGCACAACCAAAGTTATTTCAGATTTTCATGGTTCTATTTTCAATTGGTTTGAGTACATAGATATTGTGCCAAAATAAAAAGTGAGGAACAGATTTTTCAAATAGACATAATTCCAGCAAGGTAAAGGAATTTGAAACATAGATTTCATGGAAATAAGAAGAAGCCAGAGCTTCCACATATCTATTATTTTTTGGAGTTTATATATATATATATATATATTTCAAAATCTTGTAGATCTTGCTATAAGAGGCATGTTTCATTGATTTTTTGCTTTACCGACTAAAAGAAGGAAAAATGATCAAAAATGAAATCTGAGTACATTCATAGCCAAATCAGACGAGGGGTTTCAAAATCAGGCATAATCGACCCCGAATCCTATTCAAATCGGCCGCTGATTCTTTGAACCATGATAATTGACTGAGATGATCAAACAATAATTATCTAAACCATTCAATTCTTTTGCATAAATGGAGGTTAATCATATTACCATAATATAAGACTTCAACTGGTTTGAAATCATCCCAAGAAGAATTGCAGGGCAGGTACTAGGTAGGGTTTTTTTATAAGGAGTCTAGGAAAGTATTATGCCACTATGGTTTTTTGTTTTTTGTTTTTTTTTGTTTCCTTGATAATTGTGGTTGATTGTTCCTTTATTGGCATGTGGTTGAAAAAATTTCTACCTGTCCTGTGTTATCATTAGAATCACTCCTATGCGCCTCTAGAAAAACATTTTTCTCTCCCTACCTGTCGAATTGGCACTTAGCAGTATGGAAATAAGAAAATAAAGAGCCTGCTTGATAACCTTAGGAGAAATAGTTTCTGGTGTTTTTCTATTCTGAGCAACGGAAAAACACCTAAAAAGCGCTTGATAATGAAGTATTTTTTGTGACTGTTTTTGGAAACATAAATCAAAATTTATGTTCCCTAGAAGACTTTTGACAGAACAGGTTGGACATGTTCTATCGTTTCTTGGCTAAAAATTGGAAAAGTGTGTCCAATAAAAACTCCTTTATTCGTTCGCTATGCTCTTTTGTAAAATTGGAAAAGTTTGCCAAACATATCCCTTTGTTAATTAAAAAAAACAAAGGGTTCTGCTCGTTTCCAAGTACAGGTTTACCAAGCGGGTAAACACGGTTTCTCAGCACAGAAAATGAAAAATTGTTTTGCTGTTTCTCAGCACATAACTAGAACAGAAACACCCGTAAGATTATCAAGCGGGCACAAATATTTCCCTTTCTTTGTTGCAACCATACAGATCCCTAGTGCGTTCTTTTATATTGGACATTCTCTTTAATATTTGGATGTGTCAGAAGGCTGAAATTCTAGCATTAGTGATTGTACTCATAGTGTGTAAATTCATTTATTATATATATGGTTAAAGAAAGCTACCTTTGTTGCGTGGCTGCTGCGCTGGAACATAGAAGTGCGCAAAAACACCGCCCTACCTCCCCCATGAAATAAAAAATGTCATCTCTTGCCCCTGCGCCATGTTCTCATTGCCCCGCACGTTGGTGCAAGCGTTAGAAGCCCAGACAGTTATCTCTTGTCCATATGTATAATACATGTATCTATAAATATTATTATAATACTTTTTTTTTTAATTTTCAAAATTATTTTATGTAAAATTGAATTGATACACGTGTAATACGGGGAGTGGGTGGTTGGAGGAGGGAGTGAAAGGTATGATAAGGTCCTACACTAGTCCGTATTCTCTATCCACATGGAGTGTCACCTTGCATAAATGTCACCATTCATGGAATGCATGTGTTTTTTTTTTTTTTTTTTTGGGAAAAGAAAAGATTTAATTAAACAAAAAAGAAAATACTTTGTCTGTTACAACCCTATTCTGCCGGTTATGCCGGGCAGAGATCGCAAGATCATGTGCCACAGAAATAAGTACTCTATCTTTCTTAATAATATATACAGAAGGAAAAAACTTTAAGAGAAGACCGAATATGCCGTAGAAAGGTAAAGATCTCCCAGGGCCATTTCAAAACCTCCACTATAAGCCAGCAAACCATATCTTCAAAATCTGTCCAGATCTCCAAGTCTTTATCGGTCAAACCTTTGGTGAGTTCTAAGTCTGAGAGAAGACCTCTTACCTCTGTTTCCTGTATTGTTCCTATGTGCTTCCTGTATTGTTCCTGTGAAACCAAAGTCCATAGAAGCCAAAATTAAGGAATGATTTAAAATAGTTATACAAGCCCATCTTGCTTGACCAGAGTCTTGTAAGAAACTACCATCACAAATTACAGGAATACATGTGATTTTACTTTTGTAAAAGGAGAGACTTGACCCATCATTTTATCAAAAGTGCATTTTACATTTTTGTTTTTTGTTTTTTTTTTTTTTTTAAAGTGAAAGAGAGTGTTTAGTAGCAATTATTATGAGAAAAAAACCAAATGAGTAATCACACAAATTAAGCCATTCAAATGGCAAAAAGTTTCTCTCCATGAGTATGCTTAGAAGAAGTAGTCTTTGGTATACCCCACTAAACACGGTAATCAAGAAAAGTGGAATCCAACGAAAGCAAATGGAAATGTGATTAAGAAAGTGGTAGTAATGTTCCCCTTGGACTTATAGGTCTGCTACCCACATGGGATTGGGTGGGGACAGATCTGAACCCTCCATGGGATGTGGGGCCAGCCTTTAGGGTGTGGGACCCACGCCCCACGGAGGGGTCAGATTTGTCCCCACCTGTCCCCATGTGGGTAGCTGATCCGGATTTGACTTTTAGATCCCTCTTTGTCGGCCACTATTTAACTTTTTTTGCTTTAATATATAAAATACGCTTAAAGTTGCATACAATGGCAATAGGTAATATCACTACATATATCGCACGTTTAGCGTCAGATTTTCGAGAAAAAAAAAACCCCTCTGGTAAATGATATAGAGGATTTTTTTTTTAATACCTTTGGCGGTGGTAAAGCCCTGTTTTCTTGTAGTATATTACTTGCACTTATTATAGATACATTTTTCTAAATTTACCACCACTAAAAGTGTTCTTTTTAGTTTTTAGAGGTGGTAAAATTACTTCCTCTTGTTTACTAAAAAAAATTTACTGCCGCTTAAAGTTGCATACAATGACAATAGCTAATACCACTACATATCAAAAGCTATCGCATGTTTAGCGTTAGACTTTCGAGAGAGAAAAAACCCTATTGGCAAAGGATTTAGAGGAGATTTTTATTTTTTATTTTTTACCTTTGAGTGGTAAAGCCCTGTTTTCTTGTAGTATATTACTTGCACTTATTCTAAATTTTATGTTTGCATTAGTAATAAACATGACAAACCTCAAAAGATTTAGGTTGACACTGTTTACATCACTACTTGAGATTAACATCACCGTGGTCCTTAACTTCAAGTCATGAACAAAGCTCTCAACACCACAGAAAATGAAAGTTTAGAATAGATAGCCAAATTCTCTGCTTTTTTTCATATGTATTTGAATGGCTGCTGAGTAATTTTCCCAAAAGAAACTTCATGTCGAAGCATCACTTGTTAGAATAGATACCGAAGATAGAAGTAGGAGGCATTATCCAAAGACGATGGAGCTAGTATTTACAATCCTCAAATTTCTTTGATATTTTTACTTCAATCAGTTGATTACTTTTGTTGAATGTCCTTGAACCAATAGATGAGCTATTGAAAAATGAATCCGAAAACGATATAGAAAAGAATGGAAATCGCAAACAACAATCATACAATGAACATAAGAATTTACGTGGTTCGACAATATTACCTACGTCCACGGTAAGATGAGTTCTGTTTCACTATCAATGGAGAATAAGTCTCTCAGATTACGTTTTTAGAGAAAGAACGCTCGCTACATATTTATAGCGAAACCCTGTATAGGAATTTTACCGAAATACCCATATAGTCCTTTAAAAAAAAAATTTAATCAAGCAACGAAATAGAAGGCATCATACCCCCAACATGAGCTAATGAGTGGATGATTTCGTAAAGTCTATTTAATAAAAGGCTTAAACCAAATGTTACATAGCGTTGTGATTTGCATCATGTAGTAAGGAGGGTCATATGCCTCTCATGGTCTCAGTGAAAACATGAAGGCTGTAAAACTATTTGAATATAAACCATTACAATAGATCTCTTTGGGGCTGTCCAGTTTCATGCATTTAAGTCCTGCCCTTGTGCTGATCTTCTTTCTTTTGCGTTTCATCGTCGACTGTCATCTTCGCTAGACCCAAGCCAATGGCAAACTGTCGAACTTGGTGTTGGGAAACAACCGAGTTACCCAAATACACAGTGGAATTGGATTGGGTATTAACATTTGCATTCAAGTTTGAGATCTCTTTCTATAACAAAAATAAACAAGAAACATAGGTTACGTTAGAACCGCAAGTGTAGTTCTTCCTTCGATAATAGTTCTTCCATACTTAAGCAATAATGAGGATTGATGATCACGAACTCTTGATGCTTCAATCCAATGTGAAATCAACACGAATCATTCACCAACGGCACTAGGATTTCATAAACCCAAAACCACACACCACCAATCTAAAAGATAGGAAAGAGAAAGGAGAGAGAGACTAAGTTCGGCCAAGGGGAGGGGGAGGGGGGAGGGCGTAAAATCGGCTAGCAAGGCTTTTACGTCCCCCCATGTGGTGTGCATATATAATCCTCAATCCCGTAGGTTGAGGTGGATTCCAATATTCATTTTCCTAAAGTGAATTAGAAACTTGCGGATGAAAAAACTTGATTTGTAGTCCAACTTGGAAAAGGTAGAATCTAATAGGGATTTTATGATCTCTTTAATTATAATTGAATATTTTATTAAATAAAATGCTATAATTAAAAGTTCAATGACTTATTTTATTTTCCCAATTAAATGTAATGCATAATGAAACTCTTTAATTTGCATATAGTACCCTTCACTAAACAATATCTCATGATAGACTATAGGACATGTAAATAAATACTATCAAACCCCAATCCATCTTGGGGTTTGACATAAAGAAGAGGATTAATTATAGCTGATATATTCTATCTTGTTTGTCACATGTCAGGGGTGCAAGTTTGGCCCTGACGGACCGAGCCCGCCCTAGCCCACCTTGAGCCCAAACAGGGCCTGGGTTGAGATACCTTGGCCCTGATGATGTGTTAGGGTTGGGAATTTCCGGCCCTGACTCAGGGCCAGGCCAGGTCAGGCCTGAGGCCTTGGGTTGAGCCTGGACCGGCCCAACCCGACCCTATCTTCTTCTTCTACCTATTCTTCTCTTTTTTTTTTTTTTTTTTTTGTTGTTCTTCTTCTTCTTAGCCATGCCAGCCCATGCATCTCCCCCCCCCCCAAATAGTTGGGGCCAATCAGGGTCAGCCCGGCTCGACCCTGAAATCAGGTCAAAGTTGGATTTTTCTGGCCCTGAGTTAGGATCGGGTCGGGCATGGGCCCAACTAATAGTCAAGTAAGAGACAATAAGGGTGAGATGAGCAATGTGATCCTAGAAGATTTAATTAAGATAATCAATCTAAAGTGCAAAGTGGTATTTGGCCATCGCGACAACCATCAGTTAAGTAGAACTCTTAAATTTTTTATAAAAAGTGATTCTGAGAATATAGTTAAACAAGAGACGAGAAGGGTGAGATGAGGAAGATGATCTTAGAATATTTAGTAAAGAAAGGGGAAAATGATGTATACCAACACCTTATGTATGAAAATAGGATTAGCCTAAACTGGCTTAATTTAAGATATAAATATTAATAGGTTATTTTGTATCATAGTCTATATGGTTGGCCATTTCAAATTTCTTGTGGCCACCCATAAATGCAATAGCCATCTTTAGTGATCATCATCTATTCAAACAAAGAAAAAAGATGTTATTTTGTTGCAAAAAAGTTAGCTCACATGAACTATAAATCTAAGGTTCTCTTGATTACTCACCTTATGCGTTGAATGTATCGAACACACCAAGATTAATGCTTTTGGTTTTCCATAGGTCTTAACCTAAAATTGTTCACGACTAGAGACATAATTGAGCATTCCAGTTCATATAGTCATTACACTGTGTACTCGCAGAAATGTTGATTTTGATACATTAGTGTGATATACATACATGTGTACATTGAACTGGACCACATAGCATGTTGTCAGTTGTTTGTGGAACAAGATTCTCATTTAATCCATTTCCCTTGGTAGTGCAACCATCAGCCTCCAGCCCTTATGAATTGATTTCTTCTTGGAGCAAGGTCACAAATTCTTCTAGCCAAGATCCAGGGAGTTCAGAGGTATGAACAGTCTCACCAATATGCTAAAAGGAGGCGCCACTGTCCTCCACAAGCACCTTCAAAAGTTCAACATCCATAGGATAGGTAGAAATATTAGGAACATTTAATGGATTTAGAGCTACAGCCTCCGCTTGCATCGGTTGAGAGCTCGGAAACAAGGAAAGATTAGAAACATTAGTAGCTGAACCAGATGAGAAAAACCTATTAGGAGCCCTGCGTCAAACTGGAATGTGAGGAATGGACAGAGATTTATTGGCAGTTGCAATAATCTCAGGATGCAAAGGCTAGCTTGTACATTTCTGGACCTAGTACTTCTAAGCCTGCGATGGTAGGGCTTCAAGGGTGCATGGAGGAAGACGAACCTTGAATCCACAAGTAGAGGAAATTGGAAGACTTTTTCTGTTCAAAATGTAAGCTGCTTATAGTGGAAAATTCGAAGTCCTTATATAGAGAGGCTTGCTTAAAGAAGAAGGAAACAAAAGTTTAAAATTTAAAATTCAAACTACAAACTTCAAAACTTCGGGGGGCTCTTTCGCCCTTGAAATGCACGAAAATGGCCAAAAAGAGCATACTAAAGAGCTCGACAAGATCTTCGATTTGATATATAATTCGTCCTATTTTGCTTAATACCTCCAACAAGTCCGGGTGGACTTCTCTTGGTTCAACCAGTTCACGAACTCATCCGATATCTCCTCTACATCATTTAAACTTAGGACCGAGTTCCTCCACCCGTGGTGAATGGGATCACAAGGTGTGGGAGGGCGGGGAAGGGTATCGGGAGGGTAGTTTGGAACATAATAAAACCTTAGGAGGGGTTTGTGGAATTTTTATCGTCTCCTGCTACAGCATGGTGCTGTAACACATCGTGTGGCAACTGCAGAGGTCATGTGCACCATGTGTGGCCCGCAATGCCACATAGCCTCTGCAGCGCCGTACGATGCGTTATAGCACCGTGCTGTAACAGGAGAAGATAACGATTCGGGGTTTGTGAACCGTCCTCTATTGGTGGAGGGAAACTTAGTCGTTTAGTTTATGTACTGTAATTATGAATTGATGGAGATTGTTAGCTTTCTGGTTCAAAAAGGTAGGGTTGGTAATTGGGATTTTGGGTTGGATAAGGACAAACTTAATTCTATTGGGTTGGATAAGGACATACTTAATTCTATAGTTTCTCTTTTAAACTAATCTACTTAATTTATTTTCATAAAAAAAATGTAGAAGTGTGTAAATGTAACGAGGATAGTGAAGCATAACTTCACTAGCTACAGTGAAGTATAGTTTTTCCATAAGGGTCTCTTGGGCTTCACAATGCATAATGAAGCATAATGAAGCGTAATCAAGCTTCACTATCTGCCACATAGCCCCACATATACTTCCATGTGGCAGATAGATACTAAAGAAATAGTGTGAAGTGTAGTTTTTTCCTTAAATTGTTTTTGAGAGAAGGCGCCTGGAGTGAGATGATGAAGGCCTTTCAAGTCTACCAGTGCAACATATACCTGTAAACAAATAGAGCCCAAAGAAATTGTAAGCATCATAAGGACCAAAGGCCTTCAAGTTAAAGGGACCCCTATGTATAATTAATGAGTCAATGCCAACTTTAAAACCCATCTTGTAACGCCCAGATGCTTATGCCTAATCCACTTGGCTTCACCTGGGCCTCAACCCTAGCCGACAAGGCCTGGGTTTCCAAACTAACCAGCCAGTTAGTTCATACAGGATCCAAACTGTTTCCAGTTCATCTGGACTTGCAATATTTGTAGTGACCATAGTATTGCACTATTGCTCCTTACACATTCACAGATTTTTATCACCCTAACATGAGGAATTGTGCAAAATAATTCAAAGGAGATATTCGTATCCGGCACATTTCGCACCTTTGAGATGGAAATGGATCCATTTGTGATACAGTGAAGACCAGATAACTCCAGGGAACAACCAAGGCCAGGCTGGTTGAATTGGCGCAACGGAGACTCGAAGAGAACCAAACAAATCATAGAGATAATCAACAAGTATGACCATCAAATATACACCAGAAACCCTGAGGCTCATGGAAATACATCCAAGGTCCATAACCACTTGGTTCCTTAAAACCCATCAGATTCCACAACCAATGTAATGAAGGGCCACCGTTAGCAGCAAAGAAGGCTAGACATAAAGTGGTGTAAGCAATATACAAAAGCCCAAGAAAACTACTAAGCTTCTATGTCTATAAACCAAATTCCTGGAAGGTACAAGCTTCCCTCTACACGATATAATCTTTGGTGTTCAACCATTGACTGGATCATGGAAGTTTCTCCCCAGCCATAAATGACTGTTGACAGCAAGTACTATCTTTTACCGTTCCTGCTTCCTCTGTCCCCCTTTTCTGCCACAATCTATTGTACAACCGAATCAAGAATTCTACATAACAATCCACAGGGTGCCCATGTGGTTAAACATCACACTTCAGCCTCAGCCATGTAGAGGAAGACATAAAGGGTTTAGCTGTCCTCACTAACAAGAACAAGATGATCACCATCTCTAATGACCTCTATCTCATCAATTTCAGCACCATCTTTAGTTAGAATTTTTGTGGGTTTGAACCCGAATTTCTGAGTGCAGATCCCGAGCAACTTTGGAAAGGAATCCGGCAGGTGAATGAACTTCCCGATGATATCAAGTCCTGGGCAACTAATTATAACTCGGGCAGGGTAATACTGGGAACTATTGTTAAATGGAACATAGCCAACAGGTGAATGTACAACTCTTTCACTTGCATGGGCAGCTGACATGATCCCAAACAGTGAGTTGTAGAAGTTGTTAGAATTGCGTCTCCGATGATTATCCCTCCCTGGCGCATCAGTTGGAGTGGCTATACCTTCCTCAGACAAGGGGCGAAGAGTTGGCTCGCTTGTAAATCTACCGAGGTTGCGCACCCTTGGCTGCTCTGTAACTCGAAAGGAGGTTTGGCCACCGATCTCTTGTCTGGATTGGAATAGAACTTTTATCTCTTCGTGGCCCTGCTGATCTGCTAGACCCTTTGGGGTCCAGCCCTGAGCATCAGGCCTATCAATGTGAGCTCCATGGTCCAACAGGAACTTAACTATTTCAGCATTCCCCTCACAAACTGCCACATGAAGTGCTGTCGTTCCATTGCTATTGGGCAGTTTCACATCCCCTCCATAATATATAATGTCCTTGAGCAAGTTCAGGTCATTTTGTTCTGCAGCAATACATGTAAACAGACCTACATCACCAGAATAGATGTTTGCGCCGTTGTCCACCAGAAGTTTTATAATCGATTCATGTTTCTCCAGTACTGCCTCCCATAGTGGAACACTTCCTTCTGAATCTGCAAGGATCTCAAAATTTATTAGAAAAGAAAAAAAAAATATTTTGCTGAAGCCCTTCAATAAGTTCAATATTCTGAAAACCTTTGTATGTAAATGAAGTTTTCTGACAATTTGTCCATAAAACAAATTCTAAATACATAAAATTCCTAAAAAATAAAATGGGAGAGTGTTACCCGTGTTGCAAATGTGGGGAGGAATCTGCACACCATATAAATGGGTGTCCTGAAAAAGCCATCATCTACATGGAACCCACATATTTAGAGCAAGAGAGAAAATATTAAAAAAAAAAATCCATGTGAGGGGGAAATTGCACTATGGCAGGATGGGGAAGTTTTTTCCCAAACATTAAGAATTATGGGTATTTTTGTCTTACAACTTTGGGGTTTTGGGTTTTTATGTATTTTCATTATATTCTTGTCCTTAGTTGTAAGGGTGTTATGTGTAATAGGTTAGGGGTAATTCTATAAACCTCTTAACTTATTTTCTCTCATATCAGGAATATATATATTTGAGGGAGGTGCCTGCGATAGAGTATTCTGAAATTTCTATCGCAGGCTGCCTTCTCCTTTCTACCATCGGCAGTGTGTGCTCTTTCTTCTCTTTTTTCCTGATTAGTTAGGTTCTGGTTTGTAACATAGTATCAGAGCCATACTAATCAGTAGAAGAGATCCCCTAATCCTCTTCTGCTGATCTCCTCTTTCGCTTTCCAGTGTTTTTTTGGTGGTGTGTAGCCTCTGTTGCTGCAGTTTTGTTTTGATGGATTAGAGACTCCTGTATTGATGAATGGAGTATTGAATTAGCCCTTGGCTGTGTTCCTATTGGTGCTATGTAAAGTTCTGGTTAAGCTTCAAAGATCTCTTCTTTACTAGAGATCGATTCTTTTTTTCTGCTCTGGTTTTTTGATTGTTGCTGCTGCCATGTGGGGTGCTGATTGTATGCTTCATATTGCTGCTTGCTCTGGTTCTGTTGAAGGGAGCTTATCATGCCTGATTAATGGTGAGTTTAACTTCGGCAAAATTCAAGGTTTGTCTCCCCATGTTTGAGAAATCGATTATTGTCAGGGTTTTGTAACACCCTGTAATCGATTTTTTTTTTGTGGTGTTATCCAAGTGCTGCTGCTTGTGGGTGGTTTGTGGAAGTCTTCTCCACTGTGTTTCACATCCTAGGATTGGTAATGGTCTCTCTCCTGAGGATTACTGGTTGCTTATTTGGTGGTGCTCTTCTTGTTGCAATTTTTCCTTCTGGATTTGGGTATTTTCAGTTCTGTGCTCAAATCGGGTACTTGGTGTTGGGATTTTTTTTGGGGGATTGTTGGAGGACTGTTCGTATTGTTTTTACTGCTGGTGTTGATATTGTGGCCATGCCTGGGGATAAAGATAAGGCTTCGACTGTAGCTACCACTGCAGCTACTTCCTCGACTGATACGGTGAATGTTACCACTATCAAACTCAAGGGCAGTTCCAATTATTTATTATGGGCTCAGGCTGTGAAGGTGTATATCATGGTTAAAAAGAAGCTCAAATATATTACCACTGATCCTCCTACTCCTGATGCTCATGATTATGAAGATTGGATGCAAGAAAATGCAGTGATTCTGTTATGGCTGTGAAAAGCATGGAACCTGATATTGCTGCGAATGTGATGTTTCATACTCTAGCCAAGGGTGTTTGAGATGATCTGAAGGACACCTATTCCCAAGAGAAAAATATGAATCGGGCATATGACCTTTATGAGAAGTTGTTTCCGCTTTGTGAGTCTGCTAAACCTCTTCAAGACTATTATAGTTCCTTTAAAAGTCTTGTTGAGGAGTTAAATGTTTTTCAGCCTCTCACAACTGATATTGACAAACTCAAGGCATAGCGGAATGAGTTTTTTGTTTCTAAATTTCTGGCAGGCTTGGATTCTGATCTGCAAAAGGTGAAGGGCCATATTCTTGCTGGTAAAACCGTGCCTACCCTTGGCGATACTTTTTCTCGCCTTCAGCGTATTGCTGCTCCTGTGAAGGCTGAATCCTCTCCCAAAGACAATTCTGCCTTTACTGCTAGTCGTGGTAGAGGCCGTGGCTGTGGCTTAGGGGGAGGCCGTGGTGGTGGCCCTGGTGGCTTCTTTGGTGGGTTCTCCAGTGACAAACCCCCTAGGAAGTGCACTCATTGTGGGAAGAATGGTCACACTGTTGATTATTGTTGGGATAAACATGGTAAACCAGATTGGGCAGCTCTATCAGCCAATCATGTTGTGACAGATGGTAGTCTTGATGGTGTCTCTCCTGGTGATGCTTCACAAGGTACAATAACAGGTAGCAGCTCTACTGCAACTCCTACTTGTGATGAATTTTCTTAGTTACTACGGCGATTGCAGAGTCTAGAGGCTTCCACTCACACATCCACTGGACCGTCTTCCTCTGGTACTCTGGTCATGCAGGTACACCAGCCTTCTTTTCCACCACTTCCTTGCCTTGAATCATTGACTCTATGTTTTCCTCTCACATGACTGATGAGTCTTCGTTATTCTCACCACAAAAAAAAAAAGTCTTCGTTATTTAAATCCTTTTCCCATAATACTCAATCTTCACCAGTAATCCTAGCTAATGGTTCTTCTACCCCGGTGTCTGGGCATGGTACAGTATCACCTTCCTCTCTTACTCTCTCCTCTGTGTTACATGTTCCTCAATTACCGTTGAATCTTCTATCTGTAAGTGCATTAACTAAGGCTTTACATTGCTCGGTAACCTTTTTTCCTACTCACTGTGCTTTTTAGGATCTTCACATGAGGAAGAAAATTGGTGGAGGGGGTGAAAAGGATGGACTATATTATCTGGATTGTGGTGTTGCTGTTGTGTCTTCTGCTGCTATTGCTTTTGTTGATGGTGTTACTCCTTTCCAGTGGCATTGTAGGTTAGGTCATTTGTCCTTAGCTAGGTTGAAGTTACTGTTTCCTACTTTTAAGTCTTTGTCTAAAATTGAGTGTGAAGCCTGCGAGTTGGGTAAGCATCATCGTGCTTCTTTCCCTTCTCGCTCTGTGGTTCGTAGTTCGTCTTTATTTTCCTTGGTCCATTCGGACATTTGAGGTTCGTGTCGTGTCAGGAATAGGAGTGGATTTGCGTACTTTGTTACTTTTGTTGACGATCACTCTCGTCTTATATGGTTGTACACTTGTACCTCTTGAAGGATTGCTCTGAGTTTCCCTCTATATTCCAAAATTTTGTTACTGAAATAAAAAATTAATTTGATATGTTTATTAAAGTATTTCGTTCTGATAATGCCTTAGAATTTGTGCAAAATGAGATTTCTGTGTTGCCCGTGGTATTATTCATCAAACTAGTTTTTCATACACTCCACAACAGAATGGGGTGGCCGAATGGAAGAATAGGCATTTACTTGAGGTAGCTCAGACTATAATGATGCATATGCATGTTCCGAAGCACTTTTGGTGTGAAGGAGTGCTCACTTCGTGTTACTTGATTAATCGCATGCCTATGCCTGTTCTTGCTGACAAATCACCTGTTTCCATTGTTTTTCCCGGGCAACCTGCTTTTCGGTTACCACCTCGTATTTTTTGCTGCATTTGTTTTGTTCACAATTTGCATGTTACCACTGACAAATTGTCACCTCAGTCCACTAAGTGTATTTTTCTTGGTTATTCCACTACCCAGAAAGGGTATAAAAGTTACAACCCTATGACCATAGGTACTTTGTCAGTGCTGATGTTACTTTCTTTGAAGGGAGTTCTTATTATCTTTCGACTCCCTCCATGTCTGTGGATGATTGGCATATGGTTACTCCTCCGCCTGTCCCTGTCTTAGTTCCTTTCCCTAATGCTCCCAGAGCACCATCACAGATTTATCAACGACAAGAATGAGCAGCTCCACAGGCCGAGATTCCTCCAGCTCCAACGGTTTCTCTACCTCCACCAGCTCCTTCCTCTAGTGAAGTTCCGATTTCCTCATCCTTTGATGACTTGCCAATTGCCAAGCGCTAAGGTATTCGTTCTTGCACTTAAAAGTCTAATGTTGTCCATTCCATTGATAAGTATGTATCTATTTCCCACCTTCTGTCTTCTGTTCACAATTTTACGTTGTCCCTCTCAGCTACTACCATTCCCAAAAATCATACTGAGGCTCTTTGTCTTCTGTTGGGCTCGTCGAGATCTTTGAAACGGTATATTTTGGGATATGCGTTATGTTCTGGTCCGACCCTGTCAGGTTTGGCAATTTCTGGGTCCAGGGGTATTCTTGTACTTCCTCAGTTTAGGGCTTCTCTATATAATGTTCTTATCTCTGAGAAAGCTGTAAGAGTGGTTTTGTAACATTTCCAGAGAATAGTGAAATTTGTTCTATTGCTCGGCCGTGGATGTAGCTTCCCATCTTGGGGGTGAACCACGTAAATTTCTAGTGTTCTGTGTTGCTTGTTCTTCTCTGTTTTTTGTTTTTCTTCTGCAAATCGCCATTCTGGCAATTGTTTTCTTAACAAGACTTGGGTAGATTAAGGTACTTCCTAGGGATTGAGGTTGCCTATTCAGCTAAGGTAATATCTCTCTCTCAAAGGAAATATACCTTGGATTTATTGAAAGAAACAGGGATGCTTAGGTATAAACCAGCAGATACCCCTCTGGAGCCCAACACATATTTGAAGAGTAAGGAAGGTGACCCGGTGGATAAAGGCAATTATCAGAGGTTAGTTGGTCAACTGATCTACCTCTCACATACCCGGCCAGATATCACATTTGTTGTAAGCCTTGTCAGCCAATACATGTATGATCCTCACTCTTCTCACTTGGAAGCAGCATACAGAATTCTCCGTTACTTTAAGTCATCTCTGGGGAAAGGAGTCTTGTTCTCTCCACATAGCCATCTCCAGATAGAAGCATACACTAATGCAGATTGGGCTGGCAGTCCTGATGACAGGAAGTCCACATCTGGGTATTCACATTTGTTGGAAGAAACCTAACTACTTGGAGAAGCAAAAAGCAAGCTGTTGTGGCTCGGTCTAGTACTGAAGCTGAGTTCCGAGCTATGGCACAGGGTATTTGTGAGCTTTTTTGGCTCAAGGGGCTTCTTCAAGATTTGGGAATGAATGTTGATCTTCCTATGCGGCTCTACTGTGATAGCAAGTCCGTAATCAGCATTGCTCACAACCCTGTTCAACATGATCGTACTAAACATGTTGAGATTGACCGGCACTTCATCAAAGAGAAGCTAGAACAAGGAATAATTTGTATCCCATTTATTCAGTCTAGTGAACAATGGCTGATGTCCTTACCAAAGGAATCAGTACTATGTTATTTTTTCCTATAATTAGCAAGTTGGGCATGTTTGATATGTATGCACCAACTTGAGGGGGAGTGTTGTAATATGGGTTCAGGGGTAGAATAGTCATAAGGGTATTTCTGTCCTTGTACTCGTTCCAGAATGTTCTTCTCTTTATGATAAATAAATATGGTTGTAGTCACTGACTCAAGCCAGTATTCACGGAATTCCACAAGGTGTTTAGTCAGAGATTGAGAAGATGCGGTTAGCCATAATCGACATCATTGATTTTGCTTACAATGGCTCAATGAATCGGACGACAGGTCGTACTCCTCAATTTTACTTGGAGTTCAACCACGGTGACTTATTGACCTCGTTCCAGTACCACTACAAGCCCGCATTAGCATTGAAGCTGATGAGTTTTTGCACCATATCACGGAGGTGCATGTTGAGGTTCAATGACAAATCGCTCTTAGCAACAATGTCTACAAGGCTACAACTGATCGTCATCGATGATATGTGGAGTTTCAACCAGGAGACATGGTGATGGTTCGTGTCAATCCCGAAAGGTTCCAACCGGGTGTCAACACTAAACTCCACCCAAGAAAGATGGGTCCGTACAAGGTACTGAAACAAATAGGACCAAACACTTATGTGCTCAACTTACCTGATGACATGAGCATAAGCAACATCTTCAACGTGGCTGATTTACACCTTTATGTGGCGCATCACTCTGACGAAGGTGACACTAAACAACTGCTAAGGCTGCCCCAACTTAAGCCACCGACAGAAGTGTTGGTGTAGTCATGGGATCAACTCCATGGTTGCCCATGGGAAATCAATCATAGGAAATTTGTGGTACAATAAAAATTTATCAAACTCTCTCTTTTTGTATCCTATAAAAACAAGAAGAGAAAGAACACCATTTTTCCATCCTATGAAAAAAAGGAAACCATCCCATACCCGAATGTCCAACGGAAAAAGATCGATTCGGGTTTTTTTCACATCCTATGGCTACCAAATAATTAATAAAACTTAATGCATAAAATAAACATCAAGATCTGCTAACCTGTAGAGCCTCAAGTGTTGCTCCTACTCCAGATAATGATTCTTCGTCTAACAAGCACTTCAAGAAACCCTAACTTGAATCTCCTTGATGCAATAGAAGATCAATGAGCCAAACCAAAACCTCTTCTCCAAGAACCGGATCCAACCTAGAAAACTAGGGTTTCCAAAAACCCTAACCAGCTTCAGCACTCAAGAGAGCAAGAAAGAAGAGAGAGGAGAGAGAATTCGGGTTCCACAAGGGGGGAGAGAAAATTTGTCCAGGGAAGTGCTAGTCTTCCCCCACCTTGTGTGTTTAAATAGATGGGGTTCTAAAGAGCACCCTCCTTTATTCCTAGTGAGAGTCTGACACTATCTCTCCTATTTGACTTAAACCCTGATGGGCTTCTAATTAGTAAAGAAGCAAAATCTAACAAGAAAATAAAATAATTAAAATTTTAATCTTTAATGGGCCATTAATTATTATTTGCATCAAACCCATTTATGATTAAATAAATTAATTATTAATTAGCAAATCCCAGAAATACCCTTGCATAACAATTATGCACCAACCCTCCATTAAACATCATCATCATCATGAAATCTAGGTCATGTAAAAACTAGTACTACCAAACTCCATTGCATAGTACATATCCATATCAGAGCATCTGTGTAAGTGATTGGAATCTGCAAAACACGATTAAAAACTTTTAACCAAAGACATAAATATAATACATCATTTTATGTGAAAATATGTTTTGCAAAACCATTTACAAAACGGTACAGGATCCTAATTCTGATCCAACCATCCACAAACAAACTCTCCTTAATGTTCCTCAATCGAGCAGTGGAGACCATGTTGAGGAACTCTTTCACTCACATAATATTCACGCATTCCCAAAACACTGGCTTTAGTTCTCTTGAACTTCAATCATTAGTGAACCAAAGATTACGTTCACATTATGCAGTGACAAGGCCCTCTCAGATACTACGCCTCGGTGACGCATGTCTATCCCAAACCTAAATCCAGCAGTAATACATGAGGGAATCGACAAATTAAGATTCTTCGCCAATACACACCCATGTGTATACTCGCATTCGTACCCTGGCATCATGTCTAGGCATACCCAATGCAAAGACCATATGATAAGGGTGCCCAGCCCAAACCCTAGTCGTGACTACCAATTTAAAGTGTAACTTATGGACATACATTGCTCAAAAATTTTATATCGCGTGTGATCATACTAAACCAAAATGTATGAAATGTTCAATACATAGTACACTGGGTTGAAACAATATGAACCGGGTTTGATGGACACATATATCCAACAAGAAGATATTATCGAGGAGGTTTTAAACGACACCTACAAAATCACTCGTTGTGGCACCGGTTACAAAACCTTTCTCGTCAAATGGAAGGGTCGCCCATGACATGATAGCACTTGGATTTATGCCAATGACTTCAAAAAGCTTGATCCCGACTTGTACGAGCGCTATGTCCTTCACCCATTCGTCGGAGACCAATGTTTTCAAGCTAGAGAGAGTTGATGCAGATCTGAAGATGAATTCAAGAAAGAAGAAGGCTGCTGCCTAGCAGCCACAATTTTGGTGTTGGGTTGTTTAAGTTATTTTGTCTTATTTTAATTCCTTATGTATTTGTACGAACCGGTTGGTTCAGTTTAAGTTGTGGTCCAGTCAAGTGATCTAGTTGATGTAACTTGCTTTTACTTTCTATTTTATTTATTAGTAATTTTCAACAATTAGTTTGCATCAGTTTGAAAACTGATTGTGCCTCGTACTCCAAGCAAAGGGGGACCAATTGGAAGCTTCCTAATTTGGGAAACTTCTAATTTTGGACCCCTGCTGCTCCCTTCTATTATTCTATAAAGCAACCCAAGAGGGCACAAGTTGATGTTGTTTGCATGCTTGCTTGCTCCCAATGGAGTATCCTTCATGTTTGATCTGAGGAGGAAGGGGCTGGTGTTCGATCCATCTAGTCGACTCCTTGCGGTTGGAATCCCAGGAGACTGATATCTATAGTGTTCTTCATCCCTACATCACTCTAAAGTTGATGGAGCGTTATCTTCAACAATTGTTCTTCACTGTTGCAAGTCCAGACATAAGTTCTAGTTAGTTTCTAATTTTGTCCTCTACCTTCTAATTCCATCACCTCAACCCTCAGCCCAATCCAGCCATCAACTTCCTCCCATCTTCTGATCGAGTTTCACCCCCTGTGAGAGGATCACTCGATCCAATTTTCAGGTCCTTTGGACCAGTGGATCAGCAGATATCACCTTGGTTCACTCAGCCTATCCCTGAGATCAATTCCAGCAGTTTTCAGCCAGTTTATGAAATCAGTAGGAGTGTCCTAGCCTGCTGATTACTTAATAACCCGTGTTATTAGCCTCTGCCATATTTCAGACCCAAACCCATATACCCCTGTTCTTTTCCAGGTCCCTAAACTGCTACCTAACTATGGTTTAAAGTATCGGTACCTATCATATCGGCCGATACCGATACATCTCTTTTTTGTTTTTGAAATGAATTGTCTTGGATTGTATCCCCGATATGGGCCGATACAATACGATACGATCGATACATATCGATACATATCCAGTAAAGGGTTTTGTGGGTGGTTTAATACGTATCAATACATATCAACCGATACAGCTTGATACATACCAATACATTCCATAAAAAAGCCATTTTCACTCACAAACTCGATACAACTCCTATTCTAACAGAAAAACTGAAAGAAAACTCTCAACCAAGAGACTAAAATCTTGCAGTTAATCTTGGTTTTTCACACTTATGGACTCAAAAATGAATCAAGGAGTGCTACAACATCATCCTTTCATCATCCAATACTCTTCATGGCTATAGAGCCTAAAGACGATTACAACATGTATGAAACACCATCTTTTAAACAATTTCAATTTAACGCACTTGTCTGGTTATACATTATTCTCCATTTTAGTGTTTATGCATGATATATGTTATATATTGCTTGTTTATATCATTTTTTGCATCCAAAAGTATATTTCAATGTGTATTTTGACCATTTTCATGCGTTTCGACACCGTTCGATACGTATCTCTAATATGATACAATACGTCTCTTAAAATCACCCGACCGATACGATACCCGATACCGATACTCTAAAACTTGTACTTAACAGCTTGACTTTCTCCTATTTTGTTTCATACCCTTTTCCATCAGCTTTACTACAGTCTGATTATCTCTTAAGTGTGATTTATTCCCTGGTTTAAGATCCTGTCCTGGGATTTTTTGAAGCTTTCAAATCTGTCCGTCATTATTCAAACTTTATCTCCTATTGAATCATTATCTCCCTCCTACCATACCTTTGTTTCTTCTCTTTCTTCTATATCCATTCCAAAGGGTTGGAAATATGCTATTACAGATCAGAAATGGAAGAATGCTATGGTAGACGAAATGCAGGCCTTGAAGAAAAATAATACCTAGGAGCTTGTTCCTTGTCCCTAAGGAAAGTAGTCGGTGGGGTGCAAGTGGGTATTCACCATAAAACAATAAGCAGATGGGACCGTTGAAAGATACAAGGCAAGACTGGTTGTCAAGGGCTTCACCCAGACATATGGCATAGACTACCAGGACATCTTTGCCCCTGTTGCAAAGATGAATTTCATTCGAGCATTGTCATACTGTGCAGAAAATCTTGGATGGAATCTTTAGCAGTTAGATGTAAAGAATGCTTTCCTCAATGGAGATCTTGAAGAGGAGGTATATATGGATGTTCCTCCTGGAATTGACTCACCATCCATAGTTGGGGAAGTTTGTGAACTGAAAAAATCTCTCCATGGTCTCAAGTAATATCATCGGGCATGGTTTGGCAGGTTTCAAAGAGCAAAGCAGAAATTGGGATACAAACAGAGTGATGTTGATCATACCCTGTTTACCAAACACAAGGAAGGCAAGATCACTACCCTCATAGTCTATGTTGATGATATAGTCATAACTGGCAATGATGACACAAAGATCTGTGTGTTGAAGACTCGGCTGGCAACTGAATTTGGAACCAAAGATTTAAGACCGCTCAGATATTTCCTAAGAATTGAAGTAGCCCGATCTAACGCGGGTGTCTTCATTTCTCAAAGGAAGTTTGTTCTAAATCTTCTGGAGGAGACCAAGATGCTTGGGTTCAAGCCTGTAGACTCATCTATTGAGGTGAATCATCAACTGAGCAGTGAGGGAGGTGATCCGGTGGACAAGGAGAGGTACCAACGTCTTGTGGGGAGATTGATATACCTTTCTCATACTCGTCCAGATGTGGCCTACGGTGTGGGAGTTGTAAGCCGGTTCTTACATGATCCATGGACAACTCATCTTGAGGTCGTATACAGGATCTTGAGGTATTTAAAATCTTCCCCAGGAAAAGGCATTTTATTCTTGAACAATGGTAATCTCAAGTTGGAATCCTTTACTGATGCCGATTAGACAAGCTCAGTAGATGATCGTCGCTCAACCTTTTCTTGGAGGGAATTTGGTCACATGGTGTAGCAAAAAGCAATCTGTAGTGTCCAAATCAAGTGCTAAAGCAGAGTACAAAGAAATGGCACAAGGTGTCTGTGAGCTTATTTGGCTCAAGTTATTACATGCTGATCAAGGATTGACTTATGAAAGGCCTATGCGTCAAAGTTGTCACAGCGTCTAGGTAACCCAAGGCGTTAGAGAAGGTCCAAAATCAAGGCAACACCAACAAGGCATCCAATACACCTAGGTGACGCCTTGACAACTATGTTATGCGTCTTTACTGTGACAACAAGGCTGTAATCAGTGTAGCCCATAATCCAATTCAACATGATAGGACTAAACACATTGAAATTAAAAGACACTTCATCAAAGAAAAACTTGAAGAAGGCCTGATCTATATTCCTTTCGTCAGAGGAGCAGCTAGCTGATGTATTCACCAAGGGGTTAACATCTAAATTATTTCATCCTGTTGTACCCAAGTTGGGCATGAAGGATATCCATGCACCAACTTGAGGGGGAGTATTGAGTATAAGGGTTATGTAACCGTCGAGATTCGATGTATGTAGGGTTGGCTGTATTGTGACTCAGCATACTATATTTGTAACCTTTTGATGTAGATCCAAGCATCCGCAATGAAGACAAGTTGCCCTAATCATTGGGCCTAGTGTTGGAGCCTTAGACTAGTTTTATACTTAGTTATTTTAGCCTTAGTTTTAATATTCTGCATTCTATACTTAGTTTTTTTTTTTATTTAATTGTAACCTTAATTGAACCAGTTCATACTTGGTTCAATTTAAGTGAAATGTTCCTATTGGCTGTTAGGATCTGATATCCTATTGGCTACTTAGGAATCTTTTAGATTTTAGGTGTTTTAATTGCTTTTAAGTTGTTTATTCCCACCTCTCCATGATTCCTGAAGAGAGAGGGAATTAGATTTGTTTTAGGAATCAGGCCCTTAGGCCTATTATATTAATAAAACGTGGGAGGCTCCCCCACAGAATTATTTAAACTCAAAAAAAAAAAAACCGATTTCTATGTTGCTGCCATTGTTGCTGCTGTTCAGCTCTTTGAGAGTGTTCTTTGTGGGTAATATCAAGGCGGCCTTGTGAGTCATATCAAGGGGGAAGGGATTGGTGGACTCCAATCGACTCCTTGCATTTGCTAAGATCGGGAGGGCCTGCTCAAGCTCATCTTCAAGCTACCATTGAAGAACCTAAAATCCAGTAAGTTAATTTAATTGTCCTATCCTTCTTCCCCTAATCCTCCAACCTAAACCTACATTCCCCCAATCGATTCCCACTAAACCCCAACTCCATAAACCCTAAAATTCCTGGGCAGCCCAATTCCCCCCCTCCCCTAATCAATTTACTCTCAAATTTCAATCACAGTACCTTCACAGTCCTACCTACACTCGATCCTAGCTTCTACCCCCAAACCTTCAACTAAACCCTAATTCCCCCTCATCCCCATTAAAACCCAAAAGCCCAAATTCTGTCTAGAACTATTCAATCAGCCAAAACCTTCCAAACTACAACTGAATCTCCCCCACACTGTCCTTATTACTTGACCCAAACCCCAGTCCAAATCTCTCACTCTAAACCCTAAATTCCATCACCCCCTTCTCTCCCAAAACCCGAAACCCTAACCCTAAATATCTGAATTTTAATTTTTTATTTAAACATCATTCAAACCTTCACTATTAGCTTCCCCTAGACCTGCCTATCATTACCAAATAAGATCCAACCTCACTACCCTAAACGTAACCCTAGTTTTTGACCTAAAACTACAATTCTGCCCAATCTGCCAGCTCTTTTAAAAGATCCTAACTTGCCTAGCTCCTAGTACCATTGTCTATCTAGGACTGCATTAATTGGTATCAGAGCCATGGATCAACATGGCAATTCAGTGCTAAATACAGTGTTGCCACACCCACCCGATCCTATGGCAGCAATGTTAGAGATGTTTCAGAAATTTACTATTGATCAGAAAGACCTTAACTGAAGAGGTTAGAACTATCACTGAAATGCTGCAAGTAATTGAGCAAAAATAGATTGCACCTCTTAGGGACTGCAATGATCCCCTATTAGAGGACAGATTTCAAGTTCAATTCGAAGTGCATGGAACTCTGGGAAGAGAAAGGCATCACAGAGATCAATCCAGAGATCACAGAGATCACTCCAGAGTTCACAAAGATCAACCCAGAGAGTACAGAGATCATTCCAGAGATCACAGAGATCATTCCAGATATCATAAAGATCACTCCAGCGATCACAAAGATTACTCTAGAGATCACAGAGATCACAGGGATAGACGCAGATATGATAGGAATGACAGAGATGGGCATAGAGAAGACAGGAATAGAAACAGAGAAGAACCTAGAAGACCGAACTTTGAAGAGTACATGAAATCCTATTTCACTAGTGATGAAGTTCCTAATTGAAGGTATGACACCCAGAAGGTGAAGCTCGAGTTGAAAGAGTTTGATGGGAACCATAATCCTTAGGTATTTTATGATTGGCTTGTTGCCCTTGATGACTATTTTGATTGGTATGACTTGCCTGAAGACAGGTTGATGAGATTGTAATGTAGTCCTAGGTAGAAGTAGTCCCACTAGGAACCAGGGTAATGGATCACCAAACAAGGCTGGCCAATTGGGACAGCTTAGGTTAATTAAGGCAGAATTAGGGTTAGGGTTAGCGTTTCAAGCTAGGGTTTTATTTGGTAATGATGTGCAGGTTTTTAGGAGTCTATTGGTGTAGGTTGGGATTGATTTGGATGAAGTTGGAAATCTAGGGTTCCGGGTTAGAGGCCTTGTAAAAATGGCATGTTTTTAGGATCTAGGGCATAGTTGTCATGGCGTCGCCATGGCGTCGCCATGGCGTCGCCATGGCGCCGCCATGGCGTCCTGGCGTTGGGAGAGGGGGCATATCGAGCTACGCCATGGTGGATGTCAATATATCGTTCGATATGGCTTCCATGGCGACGCCATGGCGTCGCCATGGACGCCATACCACGATATGTTGGCATATCGGTCGATATTTGTACATATAAAAGTTAGATTAAAATTTTTTTTTTTTAAACCATTTAATAGCTTAGATGCTTTGCTCCAAATCACATACACTAAAGAAAGAATATTGCTATCAAGCTTGAAGAGTTAGCCTATCATTTGATTTTTACTATTGCTTTCAATTATTTGATAGGTTAATCTATATTTTCAATTTTTCATACTTTCATATACACTAATGGATATTAGTTACACTTTCATGAATTAAACCATAGTGGCATAGTATATTAGTAGTAGTGTAGTACACTTTCATGTTGATTTTTGATGTTATAGGACATATATTATAGCATACTAAATGACATTAAAAATACAGAAAATAAAAAATTAAACATGGTCGACATGCTCGCCATGGCAACGCCATGGCGGGCGACATGTCGATATATCGACGTGACACCCTTCCACCGACTTGGATCGCCGTGACGCCGTGACAACTATGATCTAGGGTTAGGGGTGGATTTTGGGAAAGGGGTTTATAGGGTATTAATGGGCATGTCTAGGGGGTTACTTTGGTATAAAGAAGTTACGGTTTGGATGAGTTACGAAATTCTGCAATTTAGGACAGAATTGGATTTAGGGTTTTGATGGATAGATTGAGCTGCAACTAAGATCAAGTGGAGGGATAAGGCTAGACAGATTTTAGAGTGAGGCTAGGGTTATGGGAATCGATTAGGGTTAAGTGGAGGATTAAGAAGAGGAATGAAATTGCAGAATTATTAAACAACTTACTTGAATTAACACTGATCTCCAACAGTAGCCGATTGAAGAAAAGCTAAGAGAGGACCTCCCAATCTACAAGAAGCAAGGAGTCGATTGGAGATCCACCAATCCCTTCACCTTGATATTACTCACAAGGCACACTCACGATGGAGCAAAGGCAGCAACAAAGGCAGCAAGCATAAAGCTGAGTTTTTATTAATCAAATTCGTGTTCAATACTTGACCCCCTTAAAACCTTATATAAAAGACTCAAAATTAGACTCCTACACTAAAAAGGAAAGGCCTAACCCAATCCTTAACCTATTAGCTAACTTAAACTGACTAGGAAACTGAAATAGACTCAAAATAGAGTCCTAATCCAGTCCAACTAAACAACTAAAAGAAAAACTAATAAAATCACTTAAATTGAACCATTGGTTGAACCGGTTCAATTTAAAACACCAAATAAAAATCTAAGTATGGGAGCTAATCCCGTATGCAACCTATTTACCCATATTTTAGGCCCATAAAAGTGGCCTATTACATTAGAAACCCCTGGGATCAAAGGCCCAACATGTATGTAACTCAACCCTAGACTTATTCCTAAAGAAATAAGCCCATTTCGATGATGAATCTGCATCAGATTGGCACGTACCAAGTTGGTTGGCCCTGCCCAAGAATGGTGGCAAACTGCATAAAGGGACATGGAACTTGATGGTCATGCTCCCACTACATGGGCTGATATGAGATATGATTTGAGGGAGAAATACTTGCCCAGGCATTACAGAGCACAGGTACAAGATCAATTCAACTCCCTACTCCAAGGGACCATGGCTGTATCTGAGTACATGCAAAACTTCGATGCTCTATCGTCTCGCACTGGCACGAGAGAGAGTACTACTCAGATGTTATTTCGATTTCGATTAGGATTGAGGGCTGATATTGTCAGAGGTATTGGAGAAGCTGATGTTAGAGATATTTGGGACTGTTTTGAGAAGGCATTGAAGGCTGAAGAATTATTGGCTGGAAATAGAAGATTCGATTCCTCTACTGAAGACACCAACAAAGCTTTTCCAGCATTCAAGTCTACCACCAATGGTCACACTCAAGCTGGAAATTCTGCTGCTGATTCTACTCAATCAGGCTATTCTGTTGGTAGTTCTTCCCGCCCTACAACTCCTCCACATGTTGATCATAAGGGTAAAGCCCCCATGGACAATAATGATCCTCACAAGTGTTTCCACTACAATGAATTTGGGCACTATGCCAGGGAGTGCCCATAAAAGCATAAACATGTCAATGTGGCTGCAAAAGCAGATGAAACCCCTGATGATAATGATGAACCAGGTTTACATGCTTATCCCCCATCCAATGATGATAATGAGGTTGGTTACTATGAAGATTTGGGTGATGATACTCAAGGTATTCATGTTATTACTCAAGTACTGATGGATGAAGTGGCAGAAGATGAAGAGATGGTTGAGGGAATTCCACAGGAAGACAATAACATTCAAGATGCTGTTCTTGAAGAGGTGGAGCTCGATGAGAAGGTTACTAACACTAAAGGCTCTATGGAGGTTGAACACATAGAGTTTGTTATGCCATCTTGGTTCTTTGAAGAGAAGGCTCCACGAGTTGAAGACTTTATTCCTACTGCTCTAGCCTCACCAGAATTCTGTCCAGGAAGTGTTAAAGCTGCTAATCACATGTTGTTTCCCCCTCATCACCATAAAGTACGAGGTCAGATTTCTTCAATCCAGGACAGCACTTGGAATCCTGCAGATGGTTGCAAGAGGTTCACCCATTCATTGGAGATGAATGTTTTTAAGACGGGGAGAGCTGATGCAGATCCAAGCATCTGCAAGGAAGTCAAGCTGCCCTAATTATAGGGCCATGTGTTGGAGCCTTAGACTAGTTTTATACTTAGTTATTTTAGCCTTAGTTTTAATTTTCTGCATTCTATACTTAGTTTTTTTTTTTTTTTTTAATTGTAAACTTAATTGAACCAGTTCATACTTGGTTCAATTTAAGTGAAATGTTCCTATTGGCTGTTAGGATGTTATATCCTATTGGCTACTTAGGAATCTTTTAGATTTTAGGTGTTTTAATTGCTTTTAAGTTGTTTATTCCCACCTCTTCACAATTTCTGAAGAGAGAGGGAATCAGATTTGTTTTAGGAATCAGGCCCTTAGGCCTATTATATTAATAAAACGTGGCAGGCTCTCCCACAGATTTATTCAAACTTAAAAAAAATTGTTTTCCATTGCTGCTGCTGTTCAGCTCTTTGGGAATGTTCCTTGTGGGTAATATCAAGGAGGCCTTGAGAGTCATATCAAGGTGGAAGGGATTGGTGGACTCCGATCGACTCCTTGCATCTGTTAAGATCGGGAGGTCCTGCTCAAGTTCATCTTCAAGCTGCCATTGAAGAACCCAAAATCCAGTAAGTTAATTTAATTTTCCTGCAACTATCCTTCTTCTCCTAATCCTCCAACCTAAACCTACATTTCCCCAATCGGTTCCCACTAAACCCTAACTCCATAAACCCTAAAATTCCTGTGCAGCCCAATTCCCCCCATCAATTTACATTTAAATTTCAATCACAGTACCTTCACAGTCCTACCTACACTCGATCCTAGCTTCTACCCCAAAACCTTCAACTAAACCCTAATCCCCCCTCATCCCCATTAAATCCCAAAGCCCAAAATCTGTCTAGAATTATTCAACCAGCCAAAACTTTCCAAACTACAACCGAATCTCCCCCACACTGTCCCTAGTACTCGATCCAAACCCCAGTCCATATCTCTCACTCTAAACCCTAAAATCCATCACCCCCTTCTCTCCCAAAACCCGAAACCCTAACCCTAAATTTCTGAATTTTAATTTTTTATTTAAACATCATTCAAACCTTCACTATTAGCTTCCCCTAGACCAGCCTATCATTACCAAATAAGTTCCAACCTCACTACCCTAAACATAACCCTAGTTTTTGACCTAAAACTACAATTCTGCCCAATCGGCCAGCTGTTTCAGAAGATCCTAACTTGCCTGGCTCCTAGTAGACCTTTGTCTATCTAGGACTACATTATCTTTATTCAACTTATAAATAACAAACAGCATTATCACTATTGACAAACCAATCTATTCTCTCAACTCTTCTTCTCAACTGAAATTGTAGAACTCTTAATATGTTTCTAAAGATTATATTTAAAAAAAAAAGGGACGTACCCAGTGCACAAGGCTTCCATGTTTAGCAAGGTCTGGGGAGGGTCAAATGTATGCAGCCTTACCCCTGTTTCCAGAGAGGCTGTTTCCAGGACTTGAACCCGTAACCAAGAATTCAGCAAGTGAGTACTTGACCAATGCGCCAAGCACGACCTTCCTTCTAAAGTTCACATTAATAAGCACAAAATCTAAATAAACCCTAAACTGATGTAGAAGATTGTAGAAGTCCCCACTAGAGAGTCTAGGAAGGGTATTGCGTTAGACTTGCACCTGTTGATAAAGATTATAAGGTGGACTAACAAAGCTTCTATTAGCACACCAACTCTTGATATCTATATCCAAAGCATGAATTAACCCATTCCCACCCCCACCCCAACCCAACCCAACCCTCCTTTTCTCTCTACAATTTCAGGAAGTTATGCAAGAACCAATTAGAAGAAATAGAGAGCCATAAAGGTACAGAAAGACTAGTGAATCTGTGTTTGTAAGAGCAGCACTACCCCACCCAGAAGAGTGAACATGAGGAGATGAAAGTGTTAAAAGGATGTGAAACAAATATTCAGTATCTTGATTAAACAAGCAAACAGACAAAAGAAATAAACTAATATTAG
This sequence comes from Telopea speciosissima, assembly GCF_018873765.1. Classification (NCBI taxonomy): domain Eukaryota; kingdom Viridiplantae; phylum Streptophyta; class Magnoliopsida; order Proteales; family Proteaceae; genus Telopea; species Telopea speciosissima. Next base: position 47,141,230 of record NC_057924.1, read on the forward strand.
TTAAAATAAATGTTTATAGGGGCAGATATGTCTTTCTACTCCTATTTATTTGTCTTTTACTATATCGGTTTATGTAGGGGGCAATTCTGTCCCATTAGTATTATTGTTTTAATATAATAAATTCAGTCAATGACCTGAGATAGAACATTCAGTTCTACCGCAGGCCCTTTTCCCTATTGGGGTTTGCATGGATTTCTTCCTCTCTTCTCTTCTTCTTTCTTCTTCTTCTACCTCTGGTCTGGGTAATTATTTTCTGATATTATAACAATGTTAAAATATTAAAAACAGTCCAGAGAGGAAAAAAGTGTGAGGAGAAGAATATAGAGGGGACTTGATTTTAACATGAGGGAATTTTCTTCACTTTCCTGCTCAACATTTAAAATTAATTAATGCATCCTAAAGAAACTCCAGGGTTGTCTTAGAATTCCCTTTCAGAATACAAGGGCAGGCAAGTCCAGACTGTAGGGAGGGAGGGCATCCACTGCATTTTGCTAACATAAATGGGCCCATCTACTAACTGATTGTCAGCTTGAACATACCTCTGCTGTTGGGATTTGCTCCATAGTCTAGTAGAAGTAGGACGCAGTTTTCATATCCTTTGGATGCTGCTAAATGCTGGTTATACATAAAATAAATTAAAAAAAGGGGTTCACATAAGAGTTTTATAGAGAAACATGAAATACTTAAATCAATTGTAGAAGCAAAAGTAATAATATGGACCAGAGCAGGGCGCCCACTGTTGTTAGATTCATTGGGATCCAAGCCCCTTCTTAGTAATTGATGCAACAATAGATCGTCTCCTCTAGACACTGCAAAGCATAGACTGAGTGGAAGGTCCAGTCTACCTCGAGCTAGCATGTTCTCTGTCTCTGCTAGAATTCGTTGCATCTCTGGGTCATTCAGCTCCTTCAAATACTGCCCCACCCATAAAAATGAAATATGAATACCACATATATACGTCACAACTATGCACAAACAAAATATTATACCAAAAACCTCTTACTAGCTTATTTTGATGTCACACAATAGTATTTCTATGAGAGCCCATATACTTCTATCTCTAGAGGGGTTTCATTTTGTAACCATCTAAATAGAACAACATTATCATCACGGCTGCCAGCTCTACAAACCTGAAGGACATTGTTCATAATTATGGTCCCGTCTCCAACACTAGCCTGGACGATATTCAAGAATGCAGTACGATTCAACCGGAGCAGCTGACTCAATCGTTTAGTGCGGACCGTGAACAGTTGTGGCCTGTAACCACCTCACCAAAGACATCCCCAATCTTTGCCTCTCCAACATCCTGCATTCATTCATTGGTCCATCTCAGTCTTTTATTTATTAGAACTACAATTCTATTTTCCTTTTAAGAAATTTTCTGGTATGATATATTTATCAAGGCGGCTTTTGGTAATCACACTTGCCTGTTCTATTCCATTCTTGAGTATCACAAGATCCTGGAGGGCAATTCCAACATCAGAAGCCATTATTTGGAAGAATTAACAGAGGGGTAAAATATCCCTATCATAGACTGATAATAATCCATTAATCGTTGCATCAATTTAATTTTGAGAGTCAGATATAAGAAGACAAAAGCATAACAGAAGTTAAGTAGTCACCACAGCATCAGTAACCAGTATGTAGAAGTCTGTTGGTGCTTCATTCTGCAAGATCACATCTTCCCTGGGGGGGGGGAAATACTCGGCTTTCATCTCAGAGACCTGAAAATTTTATAGAATAGTAGATGATAAGGTAAGAAAAACACATTAATCACAAATTTGATAAGTTTAGTGAGTGTTATTAATGTGTTACCAGCTGAAAAAGCAAATCATTTGACACTCCATGGAACAAGTAGACCTTGTCGACTAGAGAGTAAAAGAGAAAATGAGATATACTTGATCGGATAGCTTTAGGCAGGGTATCAAGAATCTCTTGCTGCTGCAGTCCCTCCGAGTCTGCTCTAAACTTCAAACACAAGTGGGCAAGCATCTGCTCTTGCAGGCGTATTGTGAGTTGGTGCCATTGTGCAAAACCGGATGCCGCTTGAATAGTATCCCTCTATAAGTCCATGAAGACATAATAAACAATGGAAGGAGGATAAGAAAAGAGCTCACCCCGCAGAATCAAAAGTCAAGACCAAACAAATATTCTTATACTCAAATACTCCTCAATACCATAATAACTTGTCAATAGGTTGCAACAAGAAAGAATGTTCACTATCCAGTATACAATATATTATCATATTAACAACGAACATATGAATGGAGAATTGTGTTTGCAACTTTCATCAGTCTAGAATTCTTAGCAGATATTGGATATAGGCAAAAGAAGAAAAGATCACTCACAAATTTTCTAGTTCTACTGGTCCAATGGACAACCAAGTTGGTCATATTTCCAATAAGATATGCTGTAAATCCAAGGTTGAAAAGCATGTAGAAGATCTCAAAGATCATCTCCTTTGTATTTTGAGCATGCAAATCACCGTAGCCAACAGTTGTGAGCGTAGTGATGGACCAATACAATGATGTCACATAACGTACCCAGATGCTTGTATCAAGAAAATTTTCATAAGAAGCTCCAATCCATGTAGACTTTGGGTTATGGTTACGTGCAGCAAGAAGATAGTAGAAGCACCCAGCACAGTGAACTGCAAAGAGTGTTACCTGCAAGAACATTCAAAACCTGGTAACTTAGCTAATTGCTAAAGAGCTGCTACCCTTTATAAGACAGACACAGATCTATGATAGAAACTCACAGATACTAGTTTTGCACATCGAACCCAGAAGTAATTGAAATGCCTGTCTTTCTCCAATCCATTAAAATAAAGTGCAAGGTGGACAATTATGGTACAGATATCAAAGTTCACAATTCTAGTATTCTGGTACCAAAATAAGCCAGTTCTTTTCTTTTTCTTCTCTTTTTTTTTTTTTTTTGGGGGGGGGGGGGGGGGGGGGTTGGGGGGAAGGGGAGGGGAGTGGTTCATCTCATTCAGGGGCTTCAAAACCCACCATACCTAGCAAGAACTGACTCTTCGAAGTCTCCAGAGACGAAGCATGTTGAAGAAGTCATACGAATTAAGAGGTGGAGGAAAAATACTCTGCGCTTCCAAGGGGATTGTGGATATGACATCAAAGACAAACCAGGTGCTCACATACTTCCAAGCAATTTGCTTATGGTCATCAATGAGGAGATAAGTAGTTTTATCAAGGAAGGCGACAAAAAATTACAGTACAATATCCACAGTGAAGAACCCATTAACTACATTATCAGCAATTGCAAGAGGTCCCCTCTCTTTTTTAAGGAATCCAAATTCAAATGGAGATACCCAAGCAATTTATACAACAAGAACAACCAGAAAAGTCTCCCAGGCCCTGCAAGTATTAATTCAATCAAGGATAAATTTAGTAATAAGAAAATTTCAATTTTATTATTAGGGTATGAAAACTCTGAAACCATCCAATAAAAATTATTAGTTTGGTCATGAATTGGATTTATCAGGATTATATAAATAACAAAAAAATTCTATTTCAGATAAAGAAAAGAGTACAAAAACAATGATGCAGGACTTATTGACATTTTCCTTTTCCTTCTCCCCCATCCCAAAACCAAAAAAAGTCATCATGCATTTCTCAATATACAATAACAAATCCCTCAATGAAGCAGCTCGAGCAAGAAGCCACAAATCTTTACTCGTCACATAATTTAAATAGAATAAGTTAATCAACTACAGAACAATTCAAAGTTCTCCTCTCCATTAATCAACCAAAATCCAAACTACAACATGTTCGCTATCTTGATTTTTAGCATTGAGTAGCCAAAAACACAATCCTTACGAACTTAGAAAAACCTGAGAAGCTTCCGTTAGAAAAAAAAAGAATCATAAAAAAGATCACACATCTAAAATTAGCATCCTTTTGAAAAATTCCAACAGATAAAAAATTCTTTCCAATGTGATAACCCAAAATCAACAAAGAAATATTACTAAAAAGAACCACGAAAACAGCAGGTGAAAATTTGGGTTTTTAGCAAGGTCATCAAATCATTGAAAAATGAAAGAAAGAACCCATTTCAAGAAATTCAAAAGGAAAGAGAATAGGATGAAAGGGAAGAGACCCATCACCTGTAACGATGGTCATAAGGCGAAATAATGAACCTACGCAGCTTAACACTTCGACTGCTTTTGGCCCCAAGTGAAGGAAGAAGCGCATTAGAGAGGCTGTATCGGCTACTTTCTCTTGATAGCTGCTCGATCTCCTGATTACAGGCAGAGATACAGAAAACTCCACGATTTTTACCCCTAGGCCGCATTGCTGAAAAAAAAACAAAACAGCCAAACAAGTCCCAATGCCGATGGTCTCTGTTCTGTATGTTCCTTTCTTCCCCTGTTTCTAATGCAGTTGTGCCTCTCTACTTCGCTTCCGTCATTTTGGTTCTCTCTGCATTAATTTTTCCTCTTTCTTGCAAAATATCTACTGCACTTGTTTCGCAACTGTCTTGACTGTCTCGTAGTTTTTCTTTCTTTCCCGTATGCATTTAAACTCCTGTACCCTGTCCCTAGTGCCAAGTGCCAAACGAATAATCGCGGCAAAATATTATATGACAGTTTTACCCATCTATTAGTCTTTATTTTTATTTATTGGGCTACTTGTCTAGTTTCAGCTAGAGGTGTCAATCCATAGGTCTGGACCCATTTTGGTTTGGTTTCACCCGATTCGGTGTGAGAATGAATGAGTCCAAAACATATCCAATAAAAGAGAATTGGTTTCGGTTTGATTTGATTTTGGTTTATATTATCTGTTTATTAACGGATTACCTTGTAAATATATTCAATAGTATGAAGAAAAAGTGTATTTTTAATGAATTTTGGGCTGCTATTAGTTCTGGTTCGATTTTTTAAGTTCAGTTCAATATCATCGGTTTTTAGTGCAGTCCTGTTTGGTTTTCACAAAACCCAATCTGAAAAATAATCCAATCAACTCATAGCAATTTCGGACAATTCAGCTCGGTTTCATTAATTTGGTTTAAGTTTTGACACTCTTAAGCTGCATCATTAGACTTTAACTACAGCTACAAGAGGGAAAAAGTTATGGACGGGACAAGGGTATGTTATGGCACAAGACAAAGGTGAAGATTGGATTGAATGGTTATAGTATTTTTTTTTTATGAGAAAGAATGGTTATAGTATTTGATATTAGTCTAGGCTGATATTAATCCAAATAACCTTCAATCGGGTTGGATTGAACAACTTTACCTTTATTTCTAAAAGAAAAAAATTAAATGTATTTTTTTCGGTATCCTTAGTCCATATGGATCCACAGATATGGGATCACCATAAAATCGGTATCTCCATTTGTTAATTCCAATATGAATCGCCTGTTTCAAGTAGTCTGATACTGATTCCTCAAACTCTGCTGGAGAATCCAGCCTATGTTCTTTTAGGAGTCTACACTATACCGATAAGTAGAGATGTCAACGGATATTTGAAAATCTGTATTCGATTAGCGTTTGTATCCATTTAGGAGAATCCGAATCCGTCCGAAACTAATCGGATACAAATATGATAATCTCCCTATCTGACTGATTATTTTCCAATTCGTTTAGCAATCCAACGGTAATAAAATATCTGAAATATATCTTTGTGTCTGTCTATCCTTTTAAGTTACCTTATTAGATTTTGTTATCTTATTTTTATAATTTTATAAATTAAGATAATGTGATTCTTTTTCTATATTTTCTATTGGTTTATATATATAGTGGGGTGTTGTTCTCTGTGCCACAACGCAACCTGCGCCTGGGCACATGGGGGTGGGCGCAATGACCATCCTGCCCCCTACACAGGTTGCCCATGTGCCTGTCCGCAGGCTGCAGTGCGGCACAGAGAACATTCTCCCGTATATAGTTTATGCAATGTGATACATAGAATCACATATCTATGTGAGAAAATCAAAGACTAAGAAGAGTAGAAGAAAGGGTGGTTGTTGAACTCTCAAGTCTCAACCCTAGCCCTCATCATAAAAACGGTAAAAATGTCAACGGATAGTTGAAAATTTGTAGTCAATCTGCGTTCATATCTATTTAGGAGAATCCGTATTCAAAAAATCACTATCCGGAAACTATCTGAATTCGTCTAAAAACCTATAAGGTATTATCTGAATCCGTCTGAATATAAACGGATACGAATATGATAATGCCACTATCCAATTGAATTCAATCCATTTACATCTCTACCGATAAGGCACCAACCAAGCAGTTGTTATCCTCTGACCTAACTCTTGGCAATTAAGCCTCAGTATGGAGGGTTGATGTGGCGAGTTCTAATCATTAGATATATAAAGTAACCTTTAGATTGGTCCCTCCTGATGAAAATTTCATGTTTAATTGTCATCATATCTATTTAGCACTTTACCAGTGTATATATTCTTTTTGGTAATTCTTTAGAAGTGTATATTTATTTCAAGTAAATTATTCTTTAGAAGTGTTATATAGTAGATATTAAAGGAAATGACATCACTTCTACCAAAAAAACACAAAAGGAAATGACATCACATAAACAAATTCCTAAGGCTTCAAGGTCATCCTTCAACATGGAAGCCATCAAAGAACTCAAGGCTTTGTCCATTGCTTGATAAAGAAAATGTCCCAGACGAATCAGCATACAACAGGAGAGAAATACATGAAGGGGGGGGGGGGGGAAGAGAGTCGAAATACAATGAGTTTGAGACGATGCACCCAAAGTAGCCAAACGGTCTGCCACACAATTCGCCTCACGAAGGGTATGAATGAAGGAAATACTGATGAAATGGGTAGAAAGAGTTCTACAATCATTGAGAATATCCACAATATTCCAAGGCACCTGTCGCCCCTACTCTACTCAATATATCTGTCACTCTACTCTAGAATCAAGAGTAATCGGTATAAAGTCAGCCAAATATTCCATGTACGGCACTCTCATACTCTTTCTCCTCCCTGACATGTGGGCCCTCTACATATGAATAGCTGGTGCTCATGTTGGCGGGATGTGTAGATCTTAGTACATGCGCACAACTACATGTAGATCCCCTACCCTAGTTTTTAATACGTTTCTTCAATTTTGGGTTGTGTTTGTCAAATTTAAATCCTTTCCAATTCCCCAATGGTGCAGTGTGGTGCAGTTTGGGGTGGAGAGGTCGACACCTGGCAGATGCGATATCCAACGGTCCGAGCTCATTGATCCATTTTTTTTCGAATGTGACCCTATTGGATGTCATGCCAGTCACCCCAAACTGCACAATGCTGCACCATTGGGGCATTGGAGAGGATTTTTTTTCGGTGTTTGTCTATTATTCTGCAAGTAATGTTTCAATACCTGATTGAGAGGGGTGTTCCTACTACCCTTGTTATAAACTATATCTATTTTCTTTTTAATTGTTTCAGCATTTTTCCTTTTCTCTCTAAAGGGTTACCCGCAAACAAATTTTTTTTTGGTGTATATTGTTGATTTTTAACGAATGAAAAAGCATGTGAGCAATTGAAAAGCTTGAATGGCAACATAGCGAGGAATGAAATATTTTGATGGTAATAGCTAGAATATAAGAAGAGTGAGAATTTCAGAGAAACTTTAAAGCTAAGTGAATTAATAGTAGGTAGGTTTACCAGAAAAGAATTAATAGTAGGTTTTAAACACTTGGACAGATTTAGGACTATAGGAAAGTAAAAGTAAACCAAAACTGATTTGCAATATGGGGAATAATGCCTAACACATCCAGATCAATATACAAGTTTTTGAAATTATAACAAAGAAATTGACAAGAGATAGGTGCCTGATTAATTGTATCATAACTCAGTGTCATGGAACGAGGTCTCGCTGGAAAGGGTAAAAAAAAACAGAACACGGAAGCAATTTCTACGGCTTCCCTTGCTGTGATGTCAAGATCCATTAGATCTTTAATAAAAATCCAAAACAGAAACGGCAAAAATGTTCAAGATCCGTCAGCCATGATTGCCGGTTTTTTTTTTTTTTTTTGTTACAAGAAGAAGAAGAAGGTAAATCGGTCATTTCAGTATCCTTTAAGGATAGTTTAGATATTTACAAAATATTTAACCCATGGTAACGATGACTAACAGACAGGACTACTTGAAAGACATGGTAAACTAAAAGGAGTGTTCAAGTAATTATTTGAAAAGTTGAAGAGAATAAGTAAAATGGTTATAGTCTAGGGGGAGTTCAAGTAATTTTATCTTTTATAAACTATTTAAAATTTTTATCATTTTTAATAGTGATGCTTTTTAGATTTAATTTTTATTTTACTTTTCAAACCCAAGGGATTTGGATGCAAAATAAAAATGAAATTTAATAGCCAAATATGGAATGATTTAGAGTTTGGGATATAACTATGTGGGGTAATGATTATAAAAGTTTCGTTTTTAGGGTTGAAATTTTCAGTTCCCTTTACTTAATTCCCTTGCAACCTATAGGAATATGAATTTAGCTCGGCAGTAGAAGATTCAAATTCGTTACAATAGTTACTAGGTGATAATGTTTACATCAGTAGAGTCCGTTCAACAAGAGATGTGATCCTGGTTGACATGGTCAGCATCATTATCCTTAACACACCCGGCCCACATGCGAAACAGCGAGAACGTCATTGTGAGTTTGGATCAAAGTGTAGCAAATCTAGTAGAGGAGAGCGGTTTAGTCATGATGTCGGCCAGCTAATCGATGGTGAAGATTAGTCAAACATCCAACTCCTTCAAAACATTTTCACGCACAAAATAAAAATCCAGTTCAACGTGCTTCCTACATGTATGAAATTAGGATTTACAGTGAGATGAGTACCCCCAGATTGTCACACCATAGAATAGGAGGTTTAAGCTGTTGAAAATGCAATTCTTTGAGGAGATTGTGATTCCATGTTAGTTCAGTGGTAGCCAAAGGAGAGACCCTGGTATTCGGTCTCTGTATTAGATTAGGCAATAGTGTGTTATTTCTTGGAGTGGAAAGTAACAAAAGACTGGTCCTTCTCCTTCACCCAGATGTGGGTACAGATCCACGATCTTCCTGAGGAGTTAAATGATCACGGTCTAGTGGCAAAGTTAGTGACAAAGGTGTGCGAAGTATATATCAAAGCTACTGTTTATAAATGGTGTCAGAGGGGGTCAGAGAATCAGCTACTACCGTGCTCGTATCAACGTCAATATTATCAGACCTCTGAAGAGTTCTCTGAGAATAAAGAGAGGGAATGGTATTGATCAAATGGTGGTGATCAGATATGAGCATCTCCCACTTTTCTGTTATTACTGTGGGAGGATTGGTCATGATGAAGCAAGGTGTCGAGCCTCTTTTGAGGATGAAACAAACCATCGTCAGGTCCATCGGTGTGATGGGGTGACCACCTGCCCTAAGTTCATAACGAGACACTTCCCCCCTAGTCTCAGATGTCCTAGCCCTGATGCCCGTCTTGTAGAAGAAGCTCTTGTGATCCTCCCTAAGCTGCACTCTGGTGGTGAGTCCTCTCCTCTTCAAGACCGATACCACCGATAGAACAGGTCCTCTCAGGCGACTAGCGGTAGATCTGGAGTTTCCACGGATTCCCCGCAATCACTAGGGACGGTTGCTCAGAATCAGGCTCAATCCCACCTTTCTCAGTAGGCCAATATCCAGTCCCAATCAGTTACTACCTTGAACCCGTGTTTTGCTCAATCTCCTCAATCTTCAACCTACTTTCCTTCTTCTGTCCATCCCCACGTTATAATAGAATCCCAGCCTGCTAATATTATCCATACCTCTCGCCACGTGGAACCCTCCAACACACCTATTTTAAATATCCCGCCTCTGAATACCATGGTCCCTACCAACCTCACCTCCTCCCACGTGCATTCTTCTGAGTCTTCAAATTACCAACTTATTTCCTTTCTTTCCACCCTCCCCCCAAACCCCGGAGCTGTCTCATGCTTTATCGAAGCTTCTCCCCCTCTTGTCGGATTGCACGCTGTCAAACCCAAACCCGGTTACCCACTGGCCCATCTCCCTACCCACCCCCTCTTTGCCTTCTGCCCAACCTACCCAAATCGGTACCCATAACCCTAGCCCTTCTTTCTCCTTCTCGGCTAGCCCATCTTCGAAATGAAAACGCGTACAACCTGCGAAGAGGCAGAGAAGCAGTGATACGGAGTTGGCTGGTAATCCGGATGCGGATATGAAGTATGATGAATCTGAGACTGTTGAGCCTTTTTTAGGGGCTGCACCCATGGATGCTGGAGAGTACCAGCTCCACGGGGGGCAATGAAGTTCCTAGGATGGAACTGTCAAGGGCTGAGGAGACCCTCGACAGTCCGTTCCTTGTTTCATTTCCTCAAAGTGGAAAATCCGGAGGTCTTGTTTCTGATGGAGACTAAATGTAAAAGAAAAGTTATTGAGAATTTTAAAAAGAAGGTTAGGTTCCAGCATTGTACTATTGTTGATCCTATTGGAACCTCAGGAGGCCTCGCATTACTGTGGAAGGAGAATGTTGCTCTTTCAGTTCTGTCGGCTAATACAAACTTCGTTGATGCAGAGGTTGGTATGAAGGATATTCCTCCTTTTTTTCTTACTTGTGTGTATGGGGACCCAGTCAAGCACAGACGAAAGAATATTTGGGATCGTATTGCTGTGCTTAATCATCAGGGCAGCAATTGGGTGTGCTTTGGGGATTTTAATTCATATCTGGCTTGGCATGAGAAGGAAGGAGGGTCTAAAAGTTCTTCGCATGATGGTGAGATTTTCAGTGATTTTCTTCAGATTTGTGGTTTTATGGATATGGGTTTCAATGGACCCCGTTTCACTTGGAACAATAAAAGGCAAGGTGCAGCAAATATTAGGATCAGACTTGATCGCTCTCTTTGTAATTCGGCTTGGAGACAAGCTTTTGAAAATGCCTCGGTTCTTATCAAACCGGCAGTTAGCTCGGACCACTGCCCTATTATTGTGGATACAGAAGGTGGTAGGGTGTGGGGAAGGAGGCCTTTTCGCTTTGAATCATGTGGACTTTTCATGAGGAGTTTCGTAATGTGGCTAGTAAGGCCTGGTCTATTCCAGCTACAGGTCCGATCGTGAAGCAAGTTTTGAGAAGAACCAGCCACTGTCGTGAGGTTTTCAAGAAGTGGAACACTGAGGTCTTTGGGAATATTTTTGAAAATATTAAAGCTCTAAAATCCCAGTTGGGGCAAGTGCAAGACCTTCCGCATTCCCTTTATTCTCATGAGAAGGAGTCCGAGTTGAGGAGTTTGTTAGAGGCTGAGTTGAAGAAGGAAGAAGAATTGTGGTGCCAGAAGTCTAGAGTTGATTGGTTAAAAGGGGGAGATAAAAATACTTCATTTTTCCATGTGACTACTCTTCAAAGAAGGCATCGCAACAAGATCTTGAAATTAAAATCACCCACTGGTGTTTGGTCTTCTTCTGAGAGGGAGGTAAATGATATTCTTTGTAATCATTTTCAATCCCTGTACTCTTCTGAGCCTATAAATAATAATGCTCTGGATTTGGTCTTGGGTGCGGCTCAACCAGTTGTTAGTGAGGATCTCAACAATGTGTTGTGTTTGGTTCCTAAAATGGAAGAAGTTTGTGATGCACTTTTTAGAATGGCGCCCCTAAAGTCTCCTGGCCCTGATGGACTCCCTCCAGGTTTTTTATTAGAAATATTGGGATTTGGTAAAGGAGGATTTGCTGGCTCTTGTTGTGGAGTTCTTCAGCACTGGGGTGATACCTGGAGAATTAAATAAGACTTATATTTGTCTCATCCCTAAGGTTGATTCCCCTGAGTGTGCCAACCAACTCCGGCCTATTAGTTTGTGTAACATTACTTTCAAGATCATAACCAAACTCATTGCTGACCATTTAAGTGGGGCCCTAAACCAGATTATTTCTCCTACTCAATCAGCCTTCATCCCAGACAGACTTATTTCTGACAACATTCTGGTCGCTCATGAATTATTTCACTATATCAAGAAGCAAAAGAAAGGTAAAGGGAAGTTTCTTGCTCTAAAGCTTGATATGCACAAGGCGTATGATAGACTTGAGTGGAGCTTTATTGAAGGTATGTTACTAAAGCTGGGTTTCAGGAGTTCGTGGGTCAGCCTTGTTATGGCCTGTATCACTTCAGTGTCTTATAATTTGCTTGTAAATGGCTGTGTTAAGGGGGCGATCTCCCCCTCTAGGGGTATCCGGCAGGGGGACCCAATCTCTCCTGCTATCTTTACTCTATGCTCCCAAGCCCTGACTGTTGTGATTGATCAGGCCAAGAGTGCTGGTTTGCTTAGGGGGGGTGCGAGTTCGTAACAGAGGAGATCCCATTACTCACCTTCTCTTTGCTGACATTGCCTTCTTTTTGCAAGGGTTGATTTGTAGGAAATTAATTATACGAAGGAATGCTTGGACTTGTACTATAAA